>NC_081143.1:24615585-24723085 GCF_958295425.1 Solea solea
TGGCTTCATTGTACACTGTAGCGCCACGTGCACACATGTGAATCTCCACTAGAGCTAATCGATTGTTAATCGATTACTAAATTAATCGACAACTATTTTGATCATCTATTAATCGGTTTGAAGCTTTTTTTAAGATTAAAACAAGATTTCCGTTTGTTTAAGCTTCTTAAATGTGAATATTTTCTTCATTTCTTTGCTTTGGATAACAAAGAAATCATTAAAGGTCAATCATTTTGGTTTGTGGACTAAACAAGACGTTTGAGAACATCATCATTTCCAGGTTTGACGAACAACGATCAACATTTTTTAAGGTTTTCTGATATTTTATGGACCAAACGATTAATCGATTAATCGAGAAAATAATCGACAGATTAATCGATTATGAAAAGAATCATTATTTGCAGCTCTATTCTCCACTTTATCATAAACCCGCTGAACATACTATACTATGAATGGACGCATTAAGGCTATATTGCTAAATTTGGTTTCTGTACACAGCGTCATGAAAAGGCTCACGTTACGCCGTTACAAGCTTCCTTAACGTCACAGGAATGCTCGCGCTCACAGACCTTCGACAGGCTGAGACGCAGCGCTCCAACCAGAGGGGAACCGCTACTGTCCAAGAACCTGATCCCCCCCCAGTCATCTTATCCAGGGTTGCTACTCCTTTAGTAAAACCCATGAAGCGTGTCTCTAACTACCCCCCCTTTGTCCTCACAGTGTGTTGTGCAAACGCGGTGGTTCAGTAGGAAGGTAAAGAGCGAGACGCAACACTGTATAGACTCCCAGCATTCCACTGTGGTACCAGGAGACACCAGGAGACACAGATGCCTCCATCAGCAGATCTGGCCTCAGATTTTCCTGCGCAGACAAAACAGAGGCTGAGATGGGAACAGGAATAAGTCGTCCGATCACCTGATATCAGCAGTGTATGAATGTATGTCTCCCCAGTTTTGCCACATTATTTATATTGTTGTCAACTGGAACACGGTTATTTTTATTTTAACTGATGGCTATAATCTATAATCTGGCATGTTTACAAACTCTGACTTATTCATATGCAATGTCTTTCCTTACTTCAATTAAAAAAATACACAAATAATCAGAATATAATATAATATGTTAGAAAATGTTGATCAGTGTTCACCAACAGCCTGAAAATGGTGATGTTCTCGAATGTCTTGTTTTGTCCACAAACCAATATTATTCAGTTTTAATGATTTCCTTGTGATAGGGAGCAAAGAAAGCAGAAAATATTAACATTTAAGAAGCTTAAGAATCAGAAAGCTTGTTTTAATCATTGAAAACACAAACCGATAAGATGATTCATTTAGTAATTGATCATATTGATTCATTGAATAATCGTTGCAGCCTTAAAATAATATAATATATTATAATATAATGAGAAAAGTTGCAGTATTAATTTTTGCAATCCACAAAAATACATAGGAATTGTTTAAAATAAACAGTGCAATATACTGGCAACAAATTAAGATGATTCATAACTCAGAGCATAATTAAAATAGGGTTGAAACGTCATATTTCTATTTCCTGTTGACTGAAATACTCCATCTTAGCTTCACTTATCGTGACTGGAGATGATTCCTCATGGCACGCTAAACAGAGTTCACGTCCGTGTCTGGAGTCGCTCTCAACAACACAGCCAGTGTTAACTTCTCCCCTGAAAATAACCTTTAGGCATTTTACATATCATGCGAAACAAAAATTCAATTTGAATTCATGAATCCGACAAAGTCTGCGGGGCCTTAAAGAAGACTGAAGACGTCTTTATTGAAACCGAGGCTCTCTCTCTTTCTCTCAGAGAAGGCTTTGTTGAATTTAACAGACAGAAAATCTGCTTCACCTGGCATGAGCGGCGTGAAATGATCTATTTATATCGTTTGTTTTTAATCCTATTGCACATAAAAAATGTAATATGAATGCACCATTAAGGATAAAACCTCCCTCCCCTCCATCTGTAGTCTACGCTACCTGTGGGCGAGAGGAAGTGTGTGGGGTTATTGAAGGAACACCACCTTCCTGCCCTAAAATAAAATACCCCCCCACCCCCTGTATTCTACCCTGAGGGCACATAGTCTACCTGTGCTCACACATCCTTTCATCCCCATTTAAAAGCCCTCAGTTACCCCTCATCCCCCCCAACACACACACACACAAGAGTCAGGCTGGAAGGAAACAATAGAGAGACACCGTTTGGCCGCGTGCGCTGAGGCTCATGCTCGTGTGCGGCGCCGCACATGTGTCAGGACGTGTGAAGGATTGCGGAGCCTCAGTGGCCTCAGGTGGAGGTTTAGGTGAATGGGGTCTTGTGCTGATGTGTGTCTGCGTTCAGGTGCACGTGTAGTATCATGTTGCCCTTTTATTCTCATCGTGTTGCAGTGACGACGCGCAAACACTGCAGGTCTGTGGTTAACCAGTCCCCCCCTGTGCCTTTCATGAGTCTGGGCACTTGAAGGCATATCGTTGCAGGGATGTTATGCTGTAATAGTGGGACCACCAAGACGAATCAGGGAAGAGAGATATAGAGACGTTTATCAAAAGAGCCTGCCACCTTTTAAAGGCATAAGCCGTGTTTTCATCAAGTGGAACGGTCCGGTTTGGTGCGTATTTACCAGCCCCAACCATTCCTTCCCTTGGCGTACCAGCGTAAAATGGTACAGTACGATCAGGGTGGCTCCTCCCATGACGGTCAGCTTATCTAGCGACAGAAAAAACCTCACTCCCTTGCGACCGTTGTGAACATCCCATGGAAGTTGAGGCAAGCAAGAAGAAGAAAAAGAAGAAGATGCCTGCAAACAGCAGCCAGCCATTGTTGTCACACTGGTGCTCTCAGTTGAAACGCAAGCCTGACCCCGGGCTTGACCATTCCAAACCTCAAACTGTACTGTACCAAAACTGAGCCGTACCATGATGGAGACACAGTAATGCTGTTAAATAGAGGTCAAGCAGTTCATTGCCTTAATTAATCAGCTCAGATGATGCGTTTTACAATCTATCAGCATCGGCGGATCCCGGCTGCAGTACAGTCATGGAGACTCTGTAGCCATGGTTACTACTGGCTAGTAGCACACCTAGCACAAATAGCACATCAATGGGTCAATGGTATACATTTGCTCATTTAGTGTCATGTGATTTTCTACCGATGATTCATGACAAAACAAAGGCCTGTAGCTGATGCATTCAAGGAAACTTGTAAATTGAATCACTTCTGCAGTCCAAATAATAAAAGATCTTATTGCCTGCCGTTTTTTTCATTTCTAAAGTTTTCCATTGCGTAGAGGCGGGCAGGGGCTATTGGCTGAGTGTCAATCATCATTATTCTGTCAGCCTTTGAAAAATCCACTATCGGTGAATCTCTGTCTCACTCAAGGGTTGATTTACCAGCAGTAAAGACGCCGTCAGTGAAATAGTTAAGTTCAACTGTGTTCCTCAGTAAATGTAGGAGAAATATTCGTAGTATTCCACACAACACTTTATTATCCAATCAGGAGCCAAAGAGGCGGTCCTCTCCGTGTCTGCGTTTAGGTTGTTTATCCTTGAATAAAACCGTTAAGTCTCTCAAAATAAAAAAGTTTGTGACCAAACGTGAAGGTTGTAATTGCACGTTTGGCTGCTGTTTGACCACATACGAATCCAGTGGCTACCGATTACTGTTGAGTGTTTCATTTCAGAAACACTAGCAGTCGGTCCAGGAATATCAGCCTTGGCTGCAGATGTGTGTCTACACTTATTCCACCACAAACTCCAGCAAGAAATCAGATTTGTGAACTGCGTGTGTCTTTATTTACAGATTGGCCTTAAAACCAATGCACAGCAAGAGTTATCAAGAACAGACAAGGGTATTATCAGCAAGTCTTGGGGCTGTATGTGTTGGCTGTGTTGTGATTTATCTTGCCATATTCAATTATGTTGAAATTACCGACACACATTCTTCCAACAACTCTGCCCCAGTTAGGAAATGACTACGTTTGGCAATCTTCTCGACAATCCTCTTATCGAATCCTACAAGTAAAGGCTGTGCATTTCCACTGTTTCTCCTCTCTCAGTCACAAACACGCACACACACATTTTCACACATGCATGCACGCACACTAAACCAGAGTTTTCCTCGGAGGCCTTGCTGCAGCTGGTAGGGGATTAAGAGGTCAGGAGTCAAAAGGGCGACCAGTCAACCTGTAGACCGCGACAAGAAACTGACATAGCAGAAAGAATTCAGGCAGAAAGTGGGACACAGAGATGAGAGAAGTGTTCAGTGAGAATCAGACATACAGTCCAGATATGAAAGATCAGCCTCGCTGTGGTTCCCCATTTTTGCTCTTGGCTGAATGCCCTAACCCTAACCCGCCAAAGATTGACGTTTCAAGATCAGAATCACGTCAGGGCTTGTGCGAATGTTATTGACGTGTTTATCGCGATGACATCAGGTTAGGGTCATGTTTTCGACAATGAGACTTGGCGCTAGGTGCTACAGAACTCGCAGTGTGTGTGGTATTTTTGAAAGCGATCTCTTGAAATCAGCCGCAGTGAAACGCCAAAACCTGTTTATTAATCCAGATAAAAATGAGAAAGAATGGCTCGATACAATCTTTTAGGGTCCGATAAGATATGATATTTCAACCGTAAATGTTTACTGATACGATATCAGTCCACTGTAGTATTTGACCTCTTATAAACAACATATAACCAGCTATTTCAAGTAGAGATATTCCGATCCGATATTGATTTTATCGGACTGCCTCTAAAATCTCTGATATAAGCACTCTGATACAAGCAGTCCATTCCGCTCCAGCAGCACTCGTTGTGATCACGTGGGCTCTGTGTTGGATATCGGCATCGGCCAATACTCAAGGGTTCAATATCGGTATCGTATCGTAAGTGTCGGGAGATCCCTAATTTCAAGACATCTCTCTTTACGGTAAAGTTGCCTGTGTTTATTGCAGCATTGAATTTCCGATTATTTTGGTCAGTATGGGACCGATATGGAGTATCATATCAGCTCATGTATTTTTTTCCCATGTCTCTAAGAACATTACACATTAACTTGTCTGTCGGCAAATTTGTACACAGATTAAAAAAAATATTTCTGTACCACACATCCTATATCTTCTATTTTTTGAGCCTGAAAACATTGTTAAAAACAGAGGGACAAACTAAATGATGTGTATGATACAAAGCATCCGTTTTAAAACACCCTTGGAAGTGTTAAACTGCATTAGACTAAAATGTCATAGGCACTTTATTTTTGTGGGTGACGCTGTAATGTTTGCTTTACTGGAACAGCAGTGCTAAAACACGCTGAAAGCTGAAAATAATTATGCAGCACAAACAGCAACTCTCCATAAAAACCTTACAAACAGTCAACAAGGCCTCAGTTTATTCTCTCATCACGCCCACATGACATTTAAGGAATAAGACGAAACCGATTTCAGTGTGGTCGGTTTGTATACAGGTAGAAATTGCCAGAGACAAACTCTAGTTAAACGCGCCCTCATTCTAACTTTATAACCAGTTATTTGTTGGAGCTTTTGTCTCAGAATTACTTTGCACTTGACTCTGCACGTTATCGTCCGCCCGCTGAATTCAGTGTAGAACACTGTGGCTGTGGGCAGAGCCAGTGGTATTTTTTAATTTGGACATCTTGTTCACAGATGAGAGACAAAAGCCACTTCAAAGAGGCAGCAAGTGGCAGCGGGAGAAGTGAGCAGTGTTTGCTGTGCGTCGTACGCACGTGGATGAGCGGCGCTTCAAAGGAAAGGACAAAAAAAAAAAAAGGACAATAACCGTCAACGAAGCAAACGGAGAGCCAAAGGACAAAGTCAGAAAATAGATTGTTTTGTGTGTTCGTATTCGCAGAACAGCGCAGAGACACAGGACACTCCTATTGACTGCTGTACCGAGCACCTCTGCTAGTTAGCATCACTGGAAAGATCACGGTTTCAACATTTGCAAAAACTGCCCACACTTAAAAATGGAAAGACTTCATGTCTCGGGTGTCGTTCTTTCTTAATTTCTTAATTTCCCCATATGCCCCTCAAAGGATGCACTTCTACGCTGAAGTTTTCATGCTACATTAAGTTCTTTTAGCTCACTTAAGTAGCCTTTAGCATTTTTAAGACTGATTGCAGTCATGTGACTAGGCTCTACAATTGAAAATCTATAAAAAATAGACTCACTTATATTTAATGACGTTGTTCTTGGACGACAGGACTGAGACAAAAACAAAGTGACACAGGACAAGGGCGACGAGGACTATTTACACATGGAGGTAGGGGAACACAGGTGAAACCAATGAGGGGCGGGGTTGGCAGTCTTAACGGAGGGAAAATCACCCCAAGGGAGGAAGTCAGGATTTGAGAACAGAAGGAAAAGATGAGCACAAAATAAAACAGGAAGTGCATGAGAAGACTGGACATGAGTGACTTTAACAGACACAAAGGACCGACATGAACAAGACGTGACAGAATAAACATGATTATCATTTATTGTGTCACAAGCTGGTGAAACAAGTAGGAAATCCTCCATTGATTGCTTTACTTGGCGTTTGTGCTTTAAGAAGTCTATGAAGGATTCACCTTTGTAGACTAAGTCCTTCAAAACTTGGACAATCTAAAAGTGCATTTCTGTGATTTTGGACAGAGATACAGAACGTGGATATGCTGTAGAAATGCACATAGTTTCCAGCGTTTGTATCTTTTCTACTAATTTGTGCACAAATCCCCAGAGTGTACTTTGGTTGTACTCTGACACCTGCCAGGTTTTGTTTCTAAGTCAGACCGGACAGTGTTTATTTCTTTGTGTCTGCAACGTGTACTGCAACATTGGGACTGGCTAAACCAAGACGGTGCGTAAACACAGACAGAGCAATGCAAGTCCAAGACACACAGTCAGTGGGTCAGTCAGCTGCAGAAGCCTTTGACGAGGCCAAGACACACCAGACTGTTGCTGTTAGTGCAACAGATGGGACAAATTAGACAAATTGAGGTAGCAAATGACCTGATGGAGCAATTTCCTCATAGCAGTGAAGGGAACGTTAATAATATATCTGTGCGTGAGTTTAAATTGGGCTGTTGGATCGGTTTAGAGCCTTCTGGGTGTCACCCAACTCTCAGCTCGTTAAGATTTACTCGTATTGGCTGGCAAGAGATACCTTTCTATTCCTATATGCTGTGTGTTCCAAATGGCGCGTTACATATTATATATTATTATTATGCTATAGGTCTTGGATAGAACAGAGAGAATTATTACAAGACGAGTGTCAGTTTAGCGTTATATTGGGGTCAGAGAACAACTCATGACAGGGAGCAAAAGCTCATTAGTATTACTAGACTGGTTTATATATCATATGAAGAGAGCAGCTCAAAGATCTCATACTGCATTGTTTATCAGGGCAGCAGTCAAATGAGGTCACTTGTTGTTTCACTGGGAGACTGTGGATGTGGGTGTGTGTGTGTGTGTGTGTGTGTGTGTGTGTGTGTGTGTGTGTACACACGCCATTCGTCCACACAAACACAACAGCGACATTTTTCTCTCCAAACATCCCCACAAGCCCCAGGGCTTTTCTCTTTAAGAGTCGTGTGTCAGCGCCCGGCCGTCAGTGGAGCATGTCGTTGCCCTTCCTTCACATTTCTCCTCAGAGTCTGGTTTCACCACAGAGGGTGCGTCAGAGCTGGCGAGATTATGAAGCCCCTGCGTTCAGCTTTCAAACAGACGGCGTGGTCGTGATGCTGATGTCAGCGGGAGGAGAACGTTTTAACGCCGGATTTCACACCTTTGTCTACGAATTCCACGTATCTGAGGAGGAAATTTTAATCCTAATTCAGGCATATTCTTTGAATACACTTAAAATATCTTTCTATCCGTGAACGGCTTGGCGTGGACGGTTGAATGAATAAACTGAATTAATGAATCAATAAAAGTTGGCACAAGTGGAACAGCGACTCTAACTCTAACTAACAACACTAGGTGTGGTTTTCCCTGTGGCTGCTGATGTCGCTTTGCAAGTTTCACCTGCGTTTCAAAGCGTGGCCACTTCTCTGGACGATCTCTGGACGATGTTCAGGAGGTTCATCATCAACAAAAACGAACAAAGAGACAAGGAAACGTTTCAGTGGCTTCTTCAGATTTAAGGCTTTTAGCCACAGGGCGATTTTAACTTTGCTTTTCCTGCAGCGCTACACTGTCAGGACCAAGTGTTCACAAGTTTGATATCAGTTGCTGTGTTTTTTTGTGGACTCAAAGCAAACAGAGAACAAACCTGGTTTCAGTCTTGATTAATGGTCTGTTGAGGAGATAAGCACCAAGTTTGTTTGTGTATGATGACATCATCTGAACCCCAGGAAGTTCAGGTAAACATCCACTTTGACAAAAAGACAATTTGCAATATGTGACATTTCGCACACATAGCACAGAGTGATTCCAATTCAGACTAAAATTAGAGCCGTTTTCCCCCCTCCTTTCGTCCTTTTTTCTCTTGTTTTTGAGTTCCTCCACAGAGACACCCTCCCAGAAAACATTTTATGTGTCTGCCGCTGCATGCGGAGTGTGAAAAAGAACAGCGGGGGATCAGATCTGGTCTCGTAAACTCGAGCAGGCCGCCTGGCCGCTGCCTCTGAACTGCTACACAGAGAGTTAAAGAAGAAAAAAAAAAAAAATCAGATTTTCTATTCCTGTGCAAAATGCAGCCTTTGTTTCTGGTTCATGAACCTGACGAGGTCACCGACTTTAACCGAGCCAAACAAACACACGCATGTCACTGCGCTAATTGATTCCCCTCCATCCAGGGACAGGAAAAGTGTGTGTATATGTTTACTTTAAAGGATCTGTCAGGAGTTTAAGTAAATAGATGTGTAATAAAGTAAACACCCATTCCTCACACACACACACACCGAGCATCACACTTCATTTTTGTGCCTGGTATGAACTGTTCCAATCGTTCTTTGTTCATTACCTGGAAAATGTGTTCAAAACAAGCGACTTTCCCAATGATAGTGCAGTTATAATGCTGTGTGCATGCACGAGTGTGTGTTTACTGGCAGTTCTCCTCTGTCTGCAGTAAATCCGTCCACACTGCCTGACCTAACACTGGGTTAATGAGGTGATCCAGCAGCAGGGGGACAGTTCATAGAGGTCTTTGGAGCTCCATGTGTTTGTATACATGACGTTGCACAGATGAGTGCAGCAGATGCGGACGCGGCGTTCACCATATGTGTGAAGTTGTGTTTTGCACGAGGAAAAAAATATGATGCGGTGACGTGCGGTTGTAAACAACAGCGGTGGGATTGTTGCGGATTTTCTGCCGTGTCTGGAAATTTCCGGGACAAATGACTTAGTAGGCCAGAAGTCAGCACTCCAGCCGTGCAGTGTGTCGCTGGCCGCTGAAATCCTTAGCTGTGGAGAAGTGTGAGAGAAGGCATGAGCTGAAGGTTCTTACACATTTAATACAAAATTAAACAACACAAGAAGTCAAAGTCTTGAGTCATATTATAATCCAGTCCAGTTTTTATTTTGCATGCATAGATAATCACAGTTAATCCATGAATGAACCAGTTAGAGTCAAACGGTTACGCAGAAAACAGTTTAAAAGAAAACAGATTCTGAGTCGTGTTCAAGTGGATAATTCAAGAATTCAACACTACATCCACATGACGACATTTTAGCTTTAAAATACTTTTATGCCTGCTACACACACTACTCTGGAGTTGTATAATAGAAAATAAAATAAGTTTGCCAGCCCAATTCAGTAGGTTTGTGCATTTTCGTCTGTGTGTGCAGAAACAGAGACCTGACAGTTTTCATTTGAACAGAAAATTAACATGCATTCATTCCTAAAGGTCTCTTCGTGCTTCTCTTCATGTTTCTTTATATGTACATGCTTCCGATCATACTAGGAACAGGAGCGTTCGTGTCGTTCTGGTGTTTTTCACACGTGCACTTGATCCCACATTCCTGTGCACTGACACGGTAGCACATTTGATGCCATTGGATGGTCTGCACGGCCACAGATTTGGGGATGCACAGGGGTGTTTGTGTAGGACTCAACACGTTGTGCACATGGGTGGATGACGATTAACCTCAGAAAACTGGCAGGTGTAGAACTCCAGGCAATATAACTTGGCCTGATAAGGTGCAGTAGAAGGGTGTTTGTCTTCATTGATCAATATCAGTGATCTGAGAATGAAACCAGGAGGTGCACCCCGCCTATCGCCCTATGTCAGCTGAGATTGGCACAGCACCTGGTAGAAAATAGATGGATGGATAGGGTTTTATACAGATGGTTGCATGGGCAGCCCATGGCCAAATGGAAAGGGAATTGGCATGTCTTTGGGGCTGGGGCACTCCTAAGCAGAGGTGGGTAGTAACACGCTACATTATATATAACATTAGTCTTGTTATTTTCAATCATTTAACACTTCCACTTCACTGCCAGTCCAAGAAAACAACTGTTCAACCTTCACGTTGCCAGAAGCCACTGCCACAGAAAGTGACGGACGGATGGATGGATGGATGGGTGAGGAGCATCGGAAAAGCACATTTGTCTTTACAAACTGGAATGCGCTTCATTACGTCAATGATGACAGTGTGCCGTCAGAGAAGAAACCCAAATTAAAACCTCACTGTTTGTGTGACCTCTTTCGGTATCTCAGCTTCAGGCGAGATGCTGTCCAAAGGTAACAGCCTTTTTTGGGATGAGTAATGAGCGATGGCAGGACAGGATCTGACAGATCTGAGGGTGACACGGGAGGAACCGGTGTTCCGCGTTGCTGCTCCGGGGTGAAACGTTTTAGCTTCAAAAGTTGAATTGAACTGAAGAAACAACGTGAAGTACATCGTAGCTGATCATTGCTTTATTGCATACTGTCCCAGTTTCACCAGTACGTGTTGTACTTCATGTACTCACTCTACTGTGAGGCATCAAAATACCTGCAGAGTTGTAGCTTCTCTGCGAGGATTAAGGAAAATGTCCCGGCAGCAAGAAGGGGAGGACAAGAACGGAAATGTTTGAAGGGGCTGTTTCTTCTGCCAGGTGCCCTCTGGCACACCTGTTTGAAGCTGAGTGCAGGTAACTTATTTTCATCTGCTGACAGACAGAACAGGCTCACAGCCAACGGAGTATGAAGGCACACACACACTCACAGACACACACATACCACGTTTGACATCTTTGACTGTTGCTGTTGTTGGTAGAGGCACGTTGCCCGACCGCGCTTGTGGCTGCTCATCGCTTGTGTTCAAATCAGTGGAAAAACCGGAGTAACCAAACTTTACCCTGAAACTAGAGGTGTGACCAACTTTGCCACTCACATAATCCCACACCATGTTATCTACTCAGTTGTGACGGTGCAGTCGTGTTGGGTTCAAGTTTCTCTCCAGCTCTAAAGATGATACATAAGTCTTCTGTGTGGATGTTTGTGTGCAAAGAAAGCATGATCTGCACGTTTGCGTGCATCTGCTGGAAAATGTGATCCGAGTGTGTGCAGACGTTGTGCTGCAGGATAAGTTCATAAAAGTCACACTAATATGCAAATGTCATATTTGTTACATTTGAACTAGCTCTACTTTGGCTTGATTTCTGATACCAATATATCAATTATGATATATCACTTTTTCTGATATGTTGTCTTTAAACCCTTATAACAAAAGATAGACAATAGCTGTTTGATATTTTACAGTTCAACCATAACCTTAGTCATAAATATCTATCAATAGGAAAACCAAATCATATAAAAAATGGACATGGGAGTGACTCAGCTGGTAGCAATAAGAACCACGTTTGAAGAGACGCCTACTGAGCCAACGTCCCACTTGATTTATAATGTCAGTGAACTTTTTCATTTAATATTTCAGTTAATGGTCTTATTGACTAGTTTTGGGTCTTTTTCTAAAGCAAACAATGTTGATTTTCTCATGTTCCAAATCTGAGATCTTGATGGCGCAATTTGTGTCACGCGCAAAGAGTGCGTGGGGTGCACGTGGACAGACATGAACTGAATTTTCCACCAGTAGATGGAGTATAAGCCCTGCCTCCCGAGCAGAAAAGACATTTTGACTACAGAAGAAGTATAATCGCCAAGAATAGCCATCCAAGCCTCGACCTGGCGACCCTCGAAACCGGCTAACACCCCGACTCCCCTGCCCGACGGGCCTTTCAGCTGATGAGCCGCTCAAACCAGACGTGTCTGAGGGAGCTGTAGCATTGTTCTCTTCTTCTTTGGTAGGAATGCGTCCTACAGTATTCCCTGCGTCCAGATGGCAAAGTGGAGTCCTACAGGACCATGCCGCGCAAGTATACCAGGGTCCGTGATATGCGCTGCACACTTTGGCACAAGCAGCATGTGCACGGAAGTATACCAGGGCTTTAAGGGTAGTCCATAGACTGCTCATGTGTCTAATTTATATCCATTAAGTATTGAAGCAGTTTGAAACCAGACGATCAACCGGCTTATACCAATGAGACTTTCCACTGCAGTTCTCTTCTGGAATGTGTGCACTTCCAAATAACTGTCAAAAGCAGATTGTAAACAGGCAGTGTTCCAATATGAATGTCTACACAGAAGAGACTTATGGTCTGATAGATAGATAGCAGCAGCAGCAGCAGCAGCAGCAGCAGCACACCCATGTGCCACTTAGCGTTAGCATAGCTGGCATCTCTGCCAAAGCTGAGTAAGACAAAAACAATGTCCAGGTGTCGCTGAGGCCACCACATGGTCTGAACTAGGTTGGGTTTCTGACAAATGATTGATACATACATACAATATAATAAACAACAGGTAATTAGGTGGCATATTCTTTGGCACTGTTGTCTTTCTATTGAAATGACTAGTACTGGGAGTAACCAGGTCAAGCATTGGTTAAATAACTGCTTTAATGTTCTGTGTGCACAATGTGTTCTTTCCACTTTCTCTTGTGCAAAGACTTGTGTTGGCATCTGTTTTGTTGTTGTTTGTTTTTTTTAATCTGTACCTGCAGATTGCACTTGCACTTTGTTCACAAGACAATACTGGAGGTGTGACTTTGACATGGAGGCTGCATAAACTTGACTTGTGGGTAAATCTCAAAGTTTGTGGCGAATAATGTCTGGTAATCTGAAAGAAAATATAGTAAAAAAATGAAAGAAGAGAAAAATAAACACAACAGGAAACGTGGAGGTTTCTTGTCCAGCCGCCAATGCTGAATAAAAACCTTCTTGACCTGGGCATTCGTGACCTTCTCTGGAAGCCCACTCCAGATATTGAATCTACCACCCATTGGTATATTTGCATACTTTAAAATGAGAATAATATTGGGTTTTTCGTAGCCTAAGAACGAATCTTTTACAAGGTCCTTGCTTTTCACTTTAATTCGTAATGAGAATTTAAAGCGGTTGTTTTCTGTCAGGTCACTCTCACCTCTGAATAAGCTCATGTTCAATTCACGTTGTGCTTTTTTGTTTTCTTGTTGCAGTCTTTAATTTTAATCTCATTCTAATCCTCTTTAGAATTATACACTGGCTCAGATCCATATGTTCACCGCCCTGTCTCGACACCAGTTTGGAAACACCAGTTACTGTTGACACATGACGTTTGGCCGATCACGTGACTGCGAATGCACTTTCTGCAGCAATCGAGCTGAACATTCAAATAGTTTGTGCCACGATTCTTCTTTGTCTGTTCCTCTGTCATCGTGTGGCATCTGATAAGGAGTCGATTTTGTCACGTCGATCACTGCCTTCTTTTTTTGGTCTGCCGCACCTGAAAAGGACACACCCACAACTCGTTTTTCTTTTCCTTTTTTTTTTTAACGCCAGTGCTATTTATAGCAACACGAGTGTCATCGCTCGAGGGATAGCAGGTGTCTGTCTTTCCACTTCTCTTGCATCCTGTATTCAATGATCGTACCGTATGCACTGGTACTTAGTTTGGTATTGCTGTAGTGTTGTTATTAGAGGTTGCAGGTGATGTACTGTATGTACTAAATGATGGAGATATGACGTCTAAAGTCATTTGAGGCTGTTTTCCTGAATACTTAGTTGTACTAGTTATGATTTTCTTTGCTCAGTCACATTTTAGTGTAACAACAGAAGGAGACACACATGTGTGTGAACACGTTACGTTCTTACACACATGTGCAACACCTGTTCAGCACCTACAGTATACAGTTTGTACTTTATCTGCTTACACAATAGCTTTAGAGAGTAAGAGCGTTTAAGATTTGAGTCGTTCCATGATAAATGAAATAATTTCCCTGTAGACTGAACAAACTCATGATCCATGATTTGCTTCCCTCTACCTGCATCACCCTCCTTTCCCACTTCTGTAAATAAAAGCTCCTCACTTTCATCATGTTATCAAATGAATTAAACCAAACCTCCCCATCTTTGCAATATTCCTCGAAAACCCATCATCCATTGGTTTGTCAACTGCCATTTTGAACACTTGGGTGTTTTGTAGTTTTTTCCAGTGCCATCTTGGTACTTTTTAACCATAATAAACCAGATTTGGATCAGGAGTTGTAACTGAGGAAGAAAAGAGCCATTTTACCATCTATCTGACTCTATATGGGGGGGGGGGCATTATTTCCAAAAAGGACACCATGGCGTATGATGTATTGAGGAACACCAGGGAATTAGACTCATATTCACTTTATGTTTATCTTTATTTAATGTTTGTAAGAGTGTAGGGTCGTCATACCGGTTTGTGGGTGAATTGTGTACACACGGATCGCTCCGTGGAGTGATTGCGGCCGAGCTGAGAGCGCCCTCAATAGGCGGTCTCGGAAACAACAAGCGAGCTATGAAAGCACCCTTAAATCAATGATCTTCATTGTTACCTGAATGAGCACAGTGTTGGATCAAAAGATAAAAAAAGATGGACACAATTATGCATACAGTCTATATCAAAAAGTGTCCATTGTGTGTATTGAGGTAAACCTGTAGTGTTTCTTTGTGCCTGACCATGTTTTGAGAGAAGATCAGCACTTGTCATATCTGGCTTTGGGCTTCCACTTTATAGGTTTAGTGACTTTGTTTACAGCAAAAAACAAAACAGTCAGTCATCAGCTACAAGCTGCGAAGAGAATACATTTCTCTCGTGTCAATTTCCTTCTCAGTTTACCGTGTACCTCAACATGTGTGAGTCTCCCTCCTTGTTTTTGCTCTCCCTCTCTACCTTCCCCTTATCAAAGGGGGGGGGAGGACAAAGGTTTATGTGGGCTTTTCATTCTGCCTCTCAGTGAGGGATGGCTGCAGTGTATTGTGGGTAACAGAATCCAGCTGTGTTGTAGACTGTGTTTGTGTGTCTGCTGGTGTGAACATGTGGAGGAATGTGTGTGTGTGTGTGTGTGTTGCCCTGCTCTCCTGGTCTTTGGTGCACGTTGACCTGTTTCTTGTCATTTTGACGGCGATGTTTTGCTTTCATCGCGCTGCCTTATCTGCTCTCATACAAATAGACGAGGATTCACTGTTTGCTGCAAAGTCTTAGCAGTACTGACATGTTTAATAATGGATTTATGACTAGAGCAAAACTCCGGGGGCAAGTGATTACAGCGAAATGTAGCACTGAATTTAACTGCTGTGCATGTTTGGGCGCCCAAGGTTCATATTAATATCTTCGGTGGCAGATTCTTGGCGTCACGATGTGTACACCATAGAAACCCTCAGATAAGGCCGTGGGCATTTTGTTCCTCAATTTCAGCGTCTTTGTGTTGCACCGCAATGGGAGGTATAAATAAAAATGTTGTTTTTTTTTCCCTGTAAGTTATTTTTAAAATACTGAGTTTATTGTTTCTGCACACTTATTGTGTCACATATTTATCTAAAGGGCTTTGACATTGATTCAAATATTTAAGTCTTTTAAGGCTTGTAATAGTAGGCTCCACCCCTTCTATCTACTCTTCATTAAAGCTCCGCCCCCCCGAGTCATTGTCTACAGTGGAACGAGGAATTTTGGCTTCACTTTCTTTGCCATTTTTCTCTGACTCGCTCACTGGCTTCTCCGTTACGCGTCTCTGCTTTAACTTGTCAAGAAAATGTTTACTGATGTTTTAAACCAAGTAAGAAGAAGAGTTATTTTTGCAAGTATGGGACTCGACTCCCTGGTGGCAAATTAATATATTGGCCTCAACAGGCATTTTTTTACACTATATATCAGAGGCCTCAAACTTGGGGCCTGCAACACGTTCACATGTGGCCTCATGCGGCTTGCCAATTAATATCACACTATAATTGATTATTTCTGTCTGTTTTTGTGATTTAAAGATTCCTTTTTCATCATCATAAATGTTTTATTATGAACCCAATATTAAAACAAATCGGAAATTCTGTGTAAAACCGTCGTGATTATCGTTTTTTGGACGGTTTTTCACTCGACCGATCCCGTCCTGACCAGAATAGATGCTCAATAGCCCCCTAGGTCATTTGAGTTTGAGACCCTTGCTGTATACAGTCTATGGCATGAGATTATAATCTAAGTGAATTCCAGAAAAAACAAGACCAGAGAACAAAACATTTCAACAGAATAAGGAACTGCTGCACTTTAAATGTAATTTAAGAAAGCCATGCAGTCACCATGAGTTATAGGCTTCCACAAATGTGGCTTCAAGACATGAAAACTCTGTCTCTATCTAATCTTCAAATCTAATTTAGGAAGACGCACAGTTAGAGACCAACTCTTTTGTCTCACCCCTATCTACAGGGAGGTCAGAGGTCAGCTCTGAGTACAAAGCAGCAGCCGCTCAAGTGTGTCGGGATTCAGTTTCGTTAGCAGGGCGGAGGTTCACTGTTATGGAGGTTTGAATGTGTATCCTCTGTGGTGGAAGGTGTTTGGACATAACCACCACACAGCAGTGGGTTTCCCTGAATTAAACCTGCAGAGAGGCTGCAAGAGACGCATCCTTTCAGGAGGGTTTTACCTGCAGTGCGTGCCCTGACAGAAAAACAACAGGACCACATGCACAATGTTTCCTTTGTTGTAAAATGGCAGATGTGTATTATAAAAGGAAAGCCATGTGTCATAAATAGAGAGTGGTAAAGCGCGTTACATGAAGTTAACCCTTTGTATACAGCAAATCCTTTAATATTTACATTGTTTTCCCTTTAATTCCGTCATTCACTCCACACCAGTTTTCTATCAGCAGCACTCTTAAAGGAATGACAAATAATCCTGTTAGTGTTCAGTAAACGGTGACTGCACACAAAGAAACGGATACAGATTCCTGAGCTGGGATACTTTGTCACTATTCGGGCTTGCTTTTAAATGGCTTCAGTGTGTGCATGAAGGTATGCATTGATAATAAGCCGATAACAACAAGTCAATTCCCTGTTGCAGGCGTGACTCAGTGCGCTGGTGACAATTTAAGTTTCTGTTAGAGTTACTGTATATGATCAGTGCCATGTTGGGGCTAACACAGTAAGACGTTTCCTGGTTGTATTTACTGTGATTCAGTTCCATGTTGCAGTCGTCTATGAGGAATTGTAACATGATACGAGACGTTCTGTCACATAATATTATGTCGTGCTGATCTTCTATGAAACAGAGAAGCATTGAAATCAAGTTGAGAACTGGTTTTCACAGACAAGCTCGGCAAAAGTACAGCACTTTGTTTAGTCTGTTGTGCAAGTCGCGGTGGAGGGTCTGATCTTTTTCTGGGATGCCACTTGTGGCTTCTGGTTTATATTATCTGCTCTTGAATTCCCAATTTTGGTTTTAATACAAACACAAAAATGTCGGCCAATTGCCTCTGAAATATCAGTACTATTACTTTTGGCAGTCACCTTAACCACTCTGTTTGCACCTTTTTTCTCAAACTGACATTTTCCCCTGAGGAAACGTTACCAACTCCTCACTAACGAGCACTCTCCTCATGCAGTCCCTACATGAACGGAGACATGGGGCTGGAGGTGTGCTCCAGATTTCATTAAAATATCATGGGTTTTTCCTACACCTCCATCTCAGGGGTCTTGGGAAGGGTAGGGGTGCATAGAGTACATAACCCAGGTCAGAGGTGAGGAAAACAGGGAGGAAGAAGATGTGACACAGATATATGGACTGCATTCTATGAGATTGTGGCCAAGGAAATACTGGTAACAGACAAAAAGGTCAAAGATGGAAACCTTCATAAAGGAAAAAATTATCCAATCTTGTAGTGTTTGGTCTTGGTTGTAGTAATTGTTATCTTCTTGCACAGATTTACAACAATTATTACATCAAGAAGTCACATATTCCACAGTCGCCTACGAGCACTAAAGCTAACCTACGTTTTTTTTGGGACCCATTTGTTCCTGATTGCTTGGGCTGGGCATCCAGTTGGTTGGACTACCTACTGGTTGAAATAAATACAACCAGTGCTTACACGGTTAACATTGACGTGACTGCTCGTTGGGCTCAGGTTGAGTTCAGACACAAAAACCAGAATGTCTGTCAGGTTTGAGTTGGGTTTGGTTGGTTTTCTGAATCTCCCTGAATTTTTTGATCCCACAAGATTTTGTGGAGCCCATCACATATTGTATAATAGAAATTTGATTCAGACCCATTTCCATCTTCCTTCTCTGTGCCCAACATGGGATTTTTCCAGTCCATTCTCAATTCTGTATGTGGTGTTAATTATTTGGTAACATGATGAGGAAATCTGTCAAAACATATGTTTGAATGTCCTTGTGTTTGTGTTTGCCCAGATATGTCTGTGTGTTGTAGCTGTGTGGCTGCAGATATCCACATGCTGAACTGCAAACTCGGTTTCATGGACTAAAGACTGTCATAAACACAGGGAAGTGTTATGGCTAAATGGGGTTTTCATTTGAAATTGGAGGGGTCACCCTGGGTGGGCTGTCATGACTCGGTGACTTTGGCCATTTAGGCCCTGATCCCTGGGTATCCCAGCTAGTGTTGCTGTCTGTATGTTTAAATGAGTGTAAAAGCAAGGGTTCGTTTGCTGATATGTGTGCTGACTGTCTTGAATGTGACACTTTGGGCTGAAGTGAATTCCACTGCTAGTTTTATGGATTGACATATTTATCTGTAGTTCAATGATGATAAAATCTATTTTATGTCTCAATTTGTTTTACATTGTAAAACCCTACTGTTACTTATGACCCCCTTAGTTCATGAATACTGACTAACATGAACGTTTTCTGTCATTTGTCTTTCAGAGTTTCTGGCCTGACGTCACCATGTTACGTTACTTCCTGCTCTTGCTCCTCTCATCTGGTCTGGTGTCCTCAGACTGCCCCGAAGACTGTTCGTGCCAACGCCACGGCGCTATATTCTGCATTCAGCGACGCTCAGGCACCGTGCCCCGTGTCCCCACCACAACCATAGAACTCTACATCTTTCACAATGGCATCAACATTTTGTCCCAAAATGACTTTAAAGGCCTGGCGGAATTGGAGATGCTAGATATGAGCCAGAATGAACTGACAGAGATTCCAGACAGAGTGTTTGAGATGCTGTCAAAGATGAAGAACTTGGACCTGTCCTCTAACCACATTACTCACATTTCCAAAGACGCTTTTTCTGGGTTGGTTCAGCTCGAGAGACTCTATCTCCATGCAAATCGTATTCAAAGTATCCATTTGGAAGCTTTTGATGGTTTAGAAATGCTGCTGGAACTGAAGCTCCAAGGGAACCACCTTTCATCTCTGCCATCCCTTAATTTCCCAAGACTTCTGCTTCTAGATCTCAGCAACAATAACATCCCTACCCTTGGTCCTTCAGACCTCCGGACTCCTCACCTGGAGGCCCTTAAATTGGCATCTATGGGGCTTACCACTGTGGATGATGATCTCATAGCTTCCCTTGGGAATCTCCATGAGCTTGACATCTCCATGAACCAGTTCACTGAGGTGCCACAGGTCCTGAAGCAAGATTCCTTCAAGGGGCTGATCAAGCTCAGCCTTGCAGCCAACCCATTTGGTGAACTCAAAATGGAGGACTTCCAGGAATTGACTGGACTTCAAGAACTGGACCTTAGTGGACTTAATCTCCAAGGTTTCCCCCAGAATTTTTTTCAGATGTTCCCTAGATTGACGCACTTGACAGCAGCTGAGAATCCATTCATCTGCTTATGCCCATTAGCTTGGTTCTCTCTTTGGCTAAAAGAGAGGGGTGGTATTCTTTCGAGGCCTGAAGAAACCAGATGTCACTTCCCCCTTGTTAATGCTGGAAAGATGCTGTCATCGCTGGAGCACAAAGATTTCGGATGTCCACCTACCACAACAGTGCTGACTGGCTCCGCAACTGGAAGTACTCTTGCTCCTCAGATGCTCAGCACACCTTCAGAAATCACTCATACCAATGCTATCCCTCCCCCTCCACCACCCAGTGAGATAACAGTCTCCTCAAAGGTTACACTTGAACCTTCAGTCTCCCCAAGTTCCCCGAGTGGGGAATATGAGCAGCAATTCTGCCCACCAAATATCTGCCTAAATGGGGGCACTTGTAGTTTTGACCCACTGGGTCAACTCAGCTGTCTGTGTCCTTCAGAAACCTCAGGCTACTACTGTGAAAATGTGGATCAAGTTACTAAGCCACCAAAACCACCAGCAACAGAAGTATTGGTTGTTACCTCTGTAGTGCCTGAACAGGATGCCATCAGCTCACGGCAGGTGACCTCCACATCTATCCTGCTTGACCTGCACCGCTTCATTGAAACGCGGCCACACATCCGTGGCATTCGGTTGACCTACCGTAACCTCTCAGGGCCTGACCACCGCCCAATTATCCTGAGTGTCCCAGCATCCTACCCTGAGTACACCTTGCGTGGTTTGAGACCCAACTGTACATACTCAATATGTGCCAGTCCGCTGAGAGTCAACTCAAGGGCAAACAGCTCTGTAGAAACGGGGTCCTGCACGGAGGCTCACACTGAAAGTGTTCCATTAACATCTGTAGAGTCCAGAGTGGAGACACAGAGCCAGGTCACATATACTTTGATCCCTGCTCTGGCTGCCTTGGCACTTGTACTGGGGTTGGCCGTGGTTGCTGGGACGATCATCTGTCTGCGGAAGAGGAGAAAGGCCAAGGCAGGAAAGGAGCTGGAGCTGGGTCCAGCCGACCCTGACCCAATGGAGCTGGATGGGTTCAAGGCCTGTCTGGAGAATGGGGGGAATGGCACACTTCACCAGAAACAGCCAGAGATTGACCTCTGTCACACTCCTCAGCCACCTCCATCCTTGCAACAAAATGGGAACTTGGATTACGAGGTACCATTGATGCAGGAACACTGCCCATCAAATAACAATCTAGCAACGCTAAAGCCATCTTACTTTTAAGATGCAATAAATTACAAACACTTGGAAAGATTGTGGAGAGCGGGTTCGTCCATCAGTACTTGAGAGATAGTGGTTTCCAATGTAGATTTCATCCCAATTTTCAAATATCCACAATTTGGAAAGTGGCACTTACTGGAACTCGTCTACCATGACACTACAAAATGGCTCATCAGTTTTTAAGTTACCATATGATACTGAATGATGAAGATTGCATTGCATATCAGAAATGTGCAAAACCACTATAACAGGATAAAGTCTGAGTTTGAGGGTGATGAGACCTAAACAAGTGATTTAACTAAGTGCAATCAACCAGACTGGTCTACGTAGCAGAGTAAACATGGAAGTGCCTTTATGCATTCACACAACTGTATTCAACAGCTCATTTTTATTTTGTTGTTGTTGTTATAAAAGAAACTATGTAAATGAGCTGTAACCCCATTGCTGGATTTGGGAGATACAGTGAGGACAAAAATGCCTCAGCGTTTGGGCTACGGAAGTGGAGGAAATTACTCTTTCAATGAAAACAGGGATGCAGTTATTGACTTGCCGGGACCAGAGGTCCTGGTGCAAAATGGGGGTTTCAATCAACTCCATCTCCTCCATGGGAATCAGTAAAGAAGAAGTTGCACTGAAAAAAAAAAAGGATATTGCCTTTCCTTTCTTTGGTCCTGTTCTTTTGTCAGGAACTGCTAGAAGATTGATGGTCACATAAGAAATGCTGTTTTTGTTTTTTGTTTTTTAAAAAGACAATAAAAGCTGCCTAGATTCCACATTTTGCCATTGACATTATCTAATCTGAAAGTTTATTCAAACACAGCTTTGGATTTTTCAGCATCAACAGATCCACAATAATTCTCTCCACACATCCAAAAGCGTCTGGCTCCACAGGAGATAAATTTGCTGTGAAAGATAAATGGACTGAATGAAAAGCCGTTTTGCCTGCATTGTTCTGTGCCGTGATGAGAAGACTGTTTTTATTTTCTATAGCAGATATCATGATGTTCTGTTTTTGTCATGTGGTTTTTGTATTTGTATTGTTTTCTTTTTTTGTGCTGTAAATGTTCCTTCAGTGTTGCAATTGTTGACTGTTTAACTTTACTAATTTTTCCCCCTTAAAAGAGCTTAAATCATGCATTTTCCTGAGCTCAGAAGTGTGAGTGCAGACTAGAAACTATTTTCTTTTTTTTTTCTGAAAAGATCTTTACATTGTATATAAATATATCTTCCAAGTGTGAGACACTTTATTCTCTCTCTGCTAGGTCTGCCGCCCGCTTCTTAAAGACACGGTTAAGACCAACCTCAGACTCTTTTGACTGCCAAAGCTTCCAAAAATGTGTTCAAAGGCCTTATTTTGCCACACAGTGCATTTTTAGACACCAGTTGTTTCCTTTCGGTGCTGCCAACGGTATCATTTCAGTTCATCTCTGCAGTTCATCTCTGCATCCATTAGTTACCTACTGTGTCCTGCCTATACACTGATACACTATACACCTTTTTGGAGGACTGAAAGAAAATTGGATCTGACATAAGGCAAGAGTTAGGATAAAGTCTGGACAGATTAGAGTTGCAAGATGAGCTTAACTTGGACACATATAGGCCTTACCTTTACTGTGCTACACACTTGGCCACCAGGATGCAGTTTTATGATTTTATTTATGCCACAAAGACATTTAAGTGTTAAACAGCGACCAAACAATAATAGTCATTGGTCAATAGTTATGTATATAGCCCAACATCACAAACACAGCTTGCCTCAAAGGACTCAAAGACTGGAAACATATAAATCACAGAATGTAAAAATGTAGAAAGGTAGATGGTCACAATCACAGAAAAATCAACTAATATTGATATTAATATTAATATCAATTCATTATTGGGTGGTTCACAGTTACAGGTCCGGGAAAATGGTAACACAATGGTGCAGGGTTTTGCCAGATTCTGGTCTCATGTGAAGAATTTTGGCACAAACCACCGACCGCTGTGGGGGTCTGGAAGAGGACAGACCACAAAGAAAATGAATGCATTAGAATTGAATACACCTGGAACCACTAGAAGCACAGGCGTTGCACTCTGCCGCTGAACCTGCATGTCTTTGTATATGGGAGGAAACTGTGGCTGCAGATTTGTTGTCACACATCCTCGCACTCATTTTCTATGCCTCTACTTTAATCATTCTGTGTTTGACTGTTGACTTCTTGTGTGTTTGGAGACATGTTTTGCTTGTTTACTGCCAACCAGACTGTGAAAAGCACCATTCCAAGGTATTTATTGTTTTTCTCTGTTGTGTTTTCTTCCTTGTCTGAAGCTCTGGAATGTCACTCCTCCTTTTTCTTTTCCGATCATGAAAATGGCAAAAGTACAACAGGTTTACCAGAGATATACTTTAGCTGCACTGAGAGCGTGTAGTGTTACATTCTGATGTGTATTTCAGGAACAAAAGGGCCTTTATTTTGCCTCACAAGACATTGTATTATTTAACAACTAAAGATGAAGAAACATGAAATGTAATGGCTTCAATTTAGCCAGTTCAGGCCTTTTATTTTATTAGTTTGTGGTCATTAAACAGTCGAAACATTAGATATCAGTTGGTATGATCAGGTGTGTATGTGTCTGTCTGTCTGTGTGTTTCTCTTTTTCTTCCTCCTCACAATTATTGAGTCCGTGCACTTCACTCCAGCACTGTCCAAAATCAACCTACTGTTCTCTGGCTTCTCAACTTTCTTCACTCTGTCAATATTCCAGTGTAAACACAGACACAGATGCTGATATACTCTCCGCTTCCCCTTAATATATCAACTGGAAGACACTCTAGCGGCTCTGGACAGTTGAGCAGAGACAGGAAATGTTTGAAATATCTTCATCATGCTTTGCTACGGTAACTTTCCCTTGTTTATTCAGGGGGAGAAGTTTTCTTTTTCTTTTTTTTTCTTTCACTGTTGTTTCATGTTTGTTGGGTTACGTCTTTGTGTACATGTTTGCAAGAATGCTGAGAAAAGAGCAGTATTAAAAATGCCTTAATGATAATACGCCCGTGGGTTTTGTGTGTGTGTGTGTGTGTTTATTTCCATGAATGGTGCCTGGCTGAAGTTTCGACAGAGTTTTATATGTTTTTTAATGGTGCAGTTATGTGCATGTTAATGAGCTCAGGAGTGACGGCGTGAGCAGTTTTCCCTTTAATGAGTTTGTAGACGTTCGCAGTTTCTAAGTGAGAGTTAATGTGCAGCGCATGCTGGCTCACTACACGTTGCACTGATTATTATTATCGGCAGAAACGACAAAAAGTGGTATTGTGCCATCCCTGCTAAAAACAATAAACGCGACAGTTTGTGCAATCAGATAAAATTCCAACGGTTTCTGAAAGCTGAGAAGTTGTGGTTATGACGGTAATTTCACTTGTGCTGTTGCAGGAAGCCGGTGAATCAGCATCTTTGTCGCCAGAGGAAAGAGTTGGAAGAAGACCTGTACAAAGTTTCCATTTTTTGGCCCTGTCAGACTAAAAAAATAGTGTTTTATACCGTATAAATTTCAAAATTAACACACTCTTGTTGCTCGTGTAAAACTGATCACATCTGTCTAGAAGATGTGTCCCTTTATGAACTTTGGTGGATGACGACATTTGTCCTGGTGAAATGTCAGCCATTAACTCCATTAATCACTGATTCAAGGTTTCATACTCCCGACTAATTTAACTAATGTTTGCGTGTAAAGTTTGTTTTAGATCAAAACGGTTTTCCGAGCATTGACCAATCAGGATCCCGTGTCGTAAGTCGGTTTTGAACGAACAGGGTTTTTTTTGTAACAGAGCAACGTCAAAAAACAACAATTTAGAAAAGATTTTGATCTTTCAGTGCCTCGTTCTCTCTCTCACACACGAACACAACCACAGCGTGATTACATGATGACGTTAAGCTGGCGTATGGACGGGCTTCATTCACCGTATTTTACGCTAATAGCCAAGAAAATGAGCACACAGTTTCCTGATTACATGCCTCTGCTGCTTTTTGCCAATGGCTGTTTCCTTCATGACTCAACATCTACATTTACTTATCCACGGTTGACCTCAGGGAAACAAAGTAAACAAACAACAAACTAATAGTAAAGAATATAGGATAGCCTAACTTGGAATAGCCCAAGAAGGTCAGTAGTTATAATTCTGGTCACATACTTGTTCAATATTGTGTTCCTGAAGGTCCATGAGACTGTGGTGACTTCACTGTTCACGTATGTCTACTCTGATATTATAAACACAGGAGCTGCTGCAGTCTACGAGAGCCTGCCACGGATCTTCAAGTTTGACACCAACATGTTCAAAAAGACCTTTGAAGACCCCAGGTGTCACTCATGTTCAGTGTTGTAACGTAACAAAGTACAAATACTTTGTCATTGTACTCACTAAAATGTGTACTTTTACTCCCGATACATTTCCCTTAACCATCTCCGTTACTCGTTCCTACAAAATAAAAGTTGAGTTGGTGATGTAATGCCTGTTCTTTGTCGAACCAGTGAGCTAGCGAGAAATTTACTTTTGATACTTAAGTACAGTAAATGTCAGGTACTTTAACTCAAGTAATATTCTATTCTATATTCCAAAGTCATTTTCTGGTAAGATACTTGTACTTTTGCTCAAGTATCGCTTTCAAGTACATTATACAAGACTGCTCATGTTAATAAAAGACCAGGATCCAGGTCCAGAATGGACATATAGAGACATTATTGTGGTATCAAATAAAACATCCTGCTTTGTCGAGCGCTGTTCATCTTTTGGTCATGCGTAGAGATTTTTAAACAGACGCAAGGGCTTGGAATTCCCTCAGGGAGGAAGCATATGGCCCAGCACGTAGCAGAAGAATATGAAATACTGCAGTGCTGCCGTACTCTTTCATACTGTACAGCGTGTGTGTGTGTGTGTGTGTGTCGGAGTGTTGGCACAGGCAATGCAGTGTGTTTTTCGTTAAAGAAACTATATATCAAGTGTTCTTTTTGGTTAAGAGGGCTGTGTTTTTGGCCGTGCTGTTGTAGTCAACAAAGGGAATCAGGGGAAGTATGAGCTGGGAGGCAAGAAAAAAAACAAACTGTGACATGGTTATCCATCATGTTGGAGAAGGTTATTTTATTTTATTTTTTTCCTGCAAAGAAACTTCGAGTGCCAACCATTGTTTTACATGCGTAATTAAAGTGAATTCAGACACAGCTCCTTTTGATCTGTGCTCACAGGTGTCAGTAGAAAGTCCTTGTACGAGTGCACACATAAGCACTCTGAGGTGTTTGGCAATAAAAGAAGACACACATGCATCGAGGAGATGCTGGGAAAACAGTGGTAAGATCATAAAAAAATAGAGACGTGTAATTACATATCCGTGGAGCAGATTATACCCTTCGAGTTTCTAATGATAAAAAAGATTAGAATTAAGTGGATTCCTTAAAATTGTTGGAGGTTTGACAGAAGCCACCATTTTAGCTTGGAGGGTGTTTTTTTTAGATTGTCATCCTGAATTCCACAGAAAATTGCTAAGTTGTAAACTATTTTGTTTGCGTGTTTACTAAAACGAGAGTCGGCTCTACAGGGCGTGTCCTTGGATGGCACACTACGACTGTGGCAGTGAAGGAAAGAGATTTCCTCTTTTAGGACTCAGGAAAACGGTGGGGTAGTCGTACAGAAACCTAATAAAATGTCATAATAGCACAGAGCGATATAACGGGAAGCTCCAGTGGAGCCTGGAGAAATGTGTTTGTGACCGTCTGGAACAATTTCTTTTTTTTTGCCCACTTCTCGGAGCAGCCGCTTGGTGGGAGGAATTTGTCATTAAGCTGGAAAAATACTCTCCGGGAAAATCTATCCAGTAAAAACAAAAGTGTTACCAGTGTCCATGACTGTTTGTTACCCCAGAAACATAATAGATGTCCTTGCAATGCCACAGTAGAATGGCATGCTGTGTCACACTGTCAAAAAAAGTGTTTTCATAAGCTGAAAAGACGTGTTTTTTAAAGTTTTACATTACAGCACGGATGTGCCCAACAGTTTGGTGAATAGAAGTGAAAAGGTTACCATGACAACACAACAAAAGGCCAAATATGTGTCTGTATGTTCTAGGTTAGGGGGCAGGTTTTAGTTTAGTTTAATTATTGGACAGTGGAAAGAGAAGGAACCTTTACAGGAACCTTTGTAGCCTGCACATGCATCACATGGTTTTTGACCTACACTGCAGCCAACCACCAACTTAATCAATTCTGCATTATCTTAAATGACCATCAGAAAATACTATGACACTATAACTTTGGTTTAAGGTCTTCTTCAATACAGCATGATGTTGATTTTGTAAACAAAGTCCTTGTGCTTTAGTACGATCCATTCCTCACTTCTTAACGCCATCCTAATGTCCCAAAACATATGATCTCTTCTGTATCTAAACCAGGCAAAGAACAGGCAGAATCCATAAAAAATGCATGACTCGGCAGGTAAGGCTTCAGGATTTCTCCCTTCGCACACATGAATTGGCAAAGATTTTGACCTTCTTGATGCAACTGGGGTCAATTTAGAGTGTCCAATTATCAATGAGCAATGGATACCTTGCCCAGGGGAACCCCGCAGCCCCTTGAACTGACGACCTTCCAGTCCACAAGCTCAGTTCCCTTTCCACTTGGCCATGGGCTGCCCAGAAAAAGGCTTAAGGATAAATAAAGTAAATAATGGCAGATGGATCCAAAAACAGCAGGCAAAAATAACGTTAACGTTGGTGATAATGGTGTCACTTCAAGAGCTCAGTATTTTCTCAGGTGACACGTGGTATAAAAAGTTAAAAGAACCCCAGCGATAGGAAATCACACAAGGACTAGTAATACAGGTGCGATCGACTCTGAAGATGAAGACAAACTGGCAGAGGACGTTAGGCGACAACGAGACACAGGTGGAACACATTGGGGCAGGTGCAGGTGATTAAAGGGGCGGGGAACATATGAGGGCAGGAAGTGAAGACACCTGAAACGAACAACATGTGAATTTCAACATAAAATCCCAAAAAATTGCTTGGATAAAAAAAAAAAAAGATAAGGGGCCTGGCCAAAAACTCGAACATTAAACATTGGATGACGCTGGGATGGGTTGCCAGATGATCAGATGTAGCTTCCACTTTGGCATTACTGAAATGATGTATATTTTCAGTTCTCACTGGTTGAACACTTGTGACGCCAGACCACAGCCAGACTCAGCAGAAGAGATCACAAGATTCATTCATTCAGTCATTCATCTTCTACCACCTATGTCAGTTGGTGCCAATCCCAGCTGACATAGGGCGAAGGGGGGGCACAGGTCGCCAGTCCATCACAAGGTAACTTCCGTCAAATCTTAGGTTTATTCTGAGGCATTGACCTGCACTTGTTTGGCATCAAAGTGCAGGAATGTGGAGGAGGGTGATTCAGACCTGAGCAGTTAGACGTGATGGATGTGGCCCACTGAGCTCAACCATTTGCTTCCTGGGTGTTTTGTTTCTTTACACACACACACACCAGGATGTTTTCTCCCTGTCTAAAGCAGTTGAATAATCATCAACAAAATGTTTCTGAATCCCTAAAAAAGTGTTCCAGGTAAAGCTTAAAGAGACCTTAATACAATATAAAAGCATGGCTGTGGCCAACAAGTAAAAGATGGCCACAGCCAGCCTCTGTAATACAGACGACCATTACATACACACCATACAATGGAGCCTCAATGGAGGTTTTCAAATTAAAACAAACCCCAACTTCACAGCCCATCGCCCTCGTTACCCTCAAAATGTGCTTCTCGTTTGGAGACCTTGCTCCACATGGATTGCTGTGGGGGGAATGCTGAGAGAAAAGAAAGAGACAGAGAGAGAGGGGAAAAAAAAAAAGAAACCAGGGGAGGGAAGTGGGGAGGCTTGATTTATTTGAACAATCTGGTTGTAATGAAAGCAGCCAGAGCTCGTTGGGGGTGGAGAGACGGAGCGAGCATAGAAAAGGGGAGGGAGGCGAGAGTGAGCGCGGTGAAATCCAACTGCAGACAGAAAGTTGGACTTGATAATGGCTTAAATGGACCCTACAAACCTCTTAAGCCCCCCCCCCCACTTAGTGTGTGTGCACTTGTATTTGTTACCTATTTAGGACCTTTTCTGGATAAACACTAACCTCGTATAGACCAAATCCTCATCCTAATGAGGCAGAACCTATAATTTCAGAGAAACTGGTAAAATTTAGGGCTAAGGTTTGAACTGTGGTTAGGTTAAGGTTACGGTTAGGCACAAGCTGGTTATGGTTAGGGATAATGCTTTATTTGGGCTGTCCACATGAATGAAAGTCAATGGAAGGCATACTGTAATTAACTAACCATATTACAATTGCAAATCCCATATGTTGCAATATATCTTTATATCCCTGCTGACATACCTGCACAACATATGAGAAACAGCAAGTGAATGTCAACTACAGCTGCTGGCACAATAAAATCCGGGTTTATGTCTCTTGGAGGCCGGTCGTTTTTGACGAGAACATTTTGACACTCGGAGCTTGGATGTCTTCAATTAAAAGAACGTCACATATGTTGGGAACTATTTACAAATTCACTGAATTTCTTGGCACCGAGTCGTCGTAACACAGATCATTCTCCGGAATGAATTTCTAATATTTAAAAGGGGGGAATTCAGAACTGAAGTTTTACGACCTGATGTCTCAGCTTGGATCCAGTCCTTGCAAATTCTTATCGCTATAGCCACTTAGTTGCATCGATTGACACAGAGAGAGAGAGAATCTGCCTTTAAACCATGGCAGGAGACTCCGACACGGAGACTCAACTATACATAGTTTTGTTGTGGAGGGATTATTGAGGCCTTGCTTGTCATGTTTACAATAATAAGCAAAGTTAAAAAGGTACAGTTTCTAAATTGGGAAAAGTATTAGAAGAAGAAAACTGCATTCCTCTACTTTAAGCACCGTCCCAAAACAGTGGAAATCATTGTTTGTAGTGAAATTGAGAATACTGGCTGCACATTCTCTTAATCAGTGCACAGTACGTTTCAGACGTTACCTCAAGAGAACGTCTGAGGAACTGGCTCTGGACCTTCTCTGGAGTTTGTTGTTCATGTACCATGACAGATGCATTCACAACAGCAAGTGAATCTCTGGAAGATCATGATGACCGACATTTGCCCACTCGCTGGCTGTGAAACATTATCAAAGAGATTTGATGAGGAGGCCGGAGAAGTTCCAGAAGATGCTCAGACATTTGCATTCTCATATAAAGTCCCCCTAGTCAATGTCTTGAGAATTGCCAGACCTTGGTTTGTTGTCAAGACTCTGGTCATGCATTATTGGAGCAGGTTTTGGGTGCATGACGTCCATTTGTGACAGCCAATCATTCCATCCATCTATCCATTTTCTACTGCTTTATCCTTCTTATCATGGTCACGGGGTGCTGAAGCTCATACACCCTGGACAGATTGCCAGACCACTGCATGGCCAACATACTCTCACATTCACCCCTACAGATAATTTAAAGTGTCAAATGTGTGTGATTTGTTACCTGAAATAACCACTGGTATTTTTAGTTTTGGTAAGTTCATATATCTATATACACACACACACACACACACACACAATATTATACTGTAAAGTTATACTGTACATATTATTCTTAAAATATTGACCTAGGGAAATGTGGTAACTATAACAACTGGATAAAAATCCCAACATGCATCCCATACCTATTCAGCTGAGGTATTTATTAATTATAGGCCAACACAGTGAAATAACATCACAAGAGTTATGAAATCAAATTGTTCATTTAATTATCGACATTCAGAGTTAAATGATCAGCAATCTAGGATTGGAATTGAAGTGATGGCTGAGATTAAATGAAAGAAGGTGGCCTGGAAAAAGCCCCATCTGCATCTGAAAGTCAATTTGAGAGGAACTTACCTTTCAGGCTGAAGAGGAACAGACTGAACCCAATGTTTACATCAGTGCTTATGCACAAAATTAATCACACAAAGAGCTGAAGTGAATCACTTTAAGAGGAGAGGAGCCTCACCCCCCCACACACACACAGCCCCACAAAGTTCTCAAGTTCCTTATTCTCATGAGAAAAATCAGTGGATAAAGCTGCTGGATTGCTCTTTGCCTCCGTGGGCTAACACAAACTTTAATTGAATTAGCTTTAATTGCCATTCATTTTACCGAGGAAGCCTGAAGGTCTCCTCTTACCCAGGGCGCTTAATGACTTCCATGTTCTCTGAGGCACAATTTGAAGTTGCCATCAAAGAGCTCAGCGATCTTTGGACATGAGGAGTGAAATTCTCAAGGCCATTGGAACTCTAACTAGATTTAAATACAATTTTGGCGAAGAAGAAAGCACAAAGTAGTCCAGAGGAGGGTGAAATCTGAATGTTTCTATGAACACTTTGTCCACCTGTCCGTCTTTTGACTAATGGTGCCTTCGAATGGATTTATTTTTACCATGTTTACAAGATAAAGCAATTAAAATTACCTTTTCAGGTACGTCAACGTCTTTGCTCCTGCAGTGAACAATGGGCCTTGGAGCAACAGCTGAGGGTTCATTAGGCTCCAGTATTTTTGTGGCACAACAATAAACCCCTCGCAGGCTGCAAAGGGTCGTGTTGTGATAGCAGACGACACAAATGCAAAGAGCTGGGATTACCAAGGACTTTTTTTAGGGCCCTTCACTGCAAAACATAACAGACAAGACGAATGCTACACAGCAGCGAGGCATCTGTGCCTGTAAACCATACGCTTGCAAACATGCATACAATGTGCAAGAGACATTAATCAGGCACGAGTATGGGAAGGGGCAGTCGTGCATGTTGACATGTTTGAAACACAGATGCAGAGATGGCTCGTAATTCATGGAAAACATAAAGTTCAGTACAGTAAAACAGCTTTTTTTTATATGGAAACCACGCAAATCACTTAAAAATTAATCAAAAATACTTGCATCTCATATGTTGAAAATAGAGAGATTTTGGAACCGCGCACATAACGCGTTCTTTGGACAGCGCATCTTAAGGCCGGCTCACAGAACAGGAAAAAACATTTTGACAACAGAAGAAATAGTCGCCAAGGATAGTCATCTGAGCCTCGAACCGGCTGACACCCCGACTCCCCTGCACGACGGGCCTTTCAGCTGATGAGCCGCTCGAACCAGATGTATACGAGGGAGCTGTAGCATCGTTCTCTTCTTCTTCTTTGGGAAGAATGTGTACTATTCCCTGTGTCAAGACTTCTACCGCCACCTGATGCTGAAGTGGGATACTACAGGACCCTGAGGCGCGAGTATACCAGGGTCCACAACATTAATTGCAATTAACAATCCCCATAGATAGAGAATATGAAAAGACTGATCAACTGTGAGGAAGTGGCTCGTAGTCTCTCAAAGATGCTTGAACTACATCAGTTTGTGCCAAATGTGCCAAGACAAGACTGGCAATAACTCTCTGTCACTGTCCGTACAGGACGTCAAACCACCTTTAATCAACTGAACAGGTGATAGAACTTGAACATGCCGAGATGGTTGAGTTTTAGCTTCAGATTTTAATGATCAGGTGCAGAATTATCCAATATGGAAGTTGTTGATGACTGCCATGTAGCTCAGAGACTTAAGCAACGGTCAATTACAAGACCCAAAGTAAAAGCAGAGACATAGATTATGATAAAGGATAAGTGTGTTGTTGGTTATTATTTGACACTTTGCTTCATTTCTTTATACCCCTTTACTCCTTGCAGGCTCTCATTCACTGCTTTGTACAACAAAGGCCTTCCCTAAAAACTTAACTGCTGCAGGGCTTCTTACCCCCTCGACCTTTCCCCTCTCAACAGGTGACCTTCGACCAGTGGCAGGAGCAGGCAGTTGCCAGCGTCTTTGAGCCTTCTTATCGAAACAATAAAGGTTGTGTTTGGAGCGTTGGTGCTATTTTCAGTCACTCATCCTGTGCCCTTGTCACCGTTAATTACTTGTTTTTATAATTGCTCCACTTTTGTTCTTCTCTCTTTCCGACTGCTGCTTTTAATTTGCTCTCCCACTCGTGTGCCTTTATGTACGGTTACGAGACGTTCTTGGTTGCGCTTGTTCTTGCGGCGTCATTTCATCTGCGGCACACGTTACGGCCGATTGTACCAGGTCCTTTTTAAACTTTAAATTTTCCATGCACTCAGGAAACATCTAGAAAGCCTCTGGGCTTTTCCCCTCCCTCATCAAATTGATACCAATTGAGTTATTGAACAGCCACTCTTGTAACAAAGGCCTCTGTTTTATTGGTGTCTGTTGGACCAGATGTGAAGCAGGTTCAGACATGACCTGACAGGAAGGACAAAGGGAAGGTGGCAGTGGAGGGAAAGCCAGAGGGGGTGAGAGGAAGGGACAGTGGAATGGAGCAAGGAAGCCATTTGTCTTTGGGCAACATCAAAACTGTGTTGATTTCAGATTAAACAACATATTTCTTTGTTTTATGGGATGCATTTTACCATTAAATGCATCCCATTAGCATGAGATGGCTCTCATTAGCGAAGGCAATGAGAGCTTCTCCAAACTGGTACTGGTTCACACTGGATTGCATTCTGCATTCAGATGGGGGCCATGACAGTTGAGTTACTTTGGGTATTATAGGACTTTATAATGGGATAAACCAGTATAAAGTTTTACTTTTTTAGTCATCTTTGGATTAACAGACATTGGATTTAAATTATGTCTTGCTTTTTTATTATCTGACCAAGGCTATAGACTGATTTGTTGCCCCCTCACATTCAAACTGGAACTTCAACTGGAATCTCTCATCATTGCTGGGGCATCATACTTGAGTTTAGTATGTGCTGGGCTGGGAAATGACTGAGCAGAAGCCTTTGGAAAACAAAGAACCTATAGGTTGTTGAAGGTTTTTGGTGGACCACAGATCATTTTCATGATTTAAATTAGACCTCAACATTCCTAAGTTTAGGAAATGGTTGATTTAGATTTAGATATTTGACGGTCAAAGAAAGTTTTAAGAATGCATTATTTTTCATAATGACTGGGTCTGCTGGGTTTGACTTGGCACACTCGGCTTTTCATCTTTTCTTAGCATGTTGTTCTCCATCATTTAAAATCTATAAACAAACATTTCCATCAGTGTACAAAAGAAGGCTTTCTGTAATGTATTATTTCATGTTTCTTAACTACGGATGTAAGTAAGTAAATCTAAAATAATGGCCTGACATCTCCCATGAATCATTTCAAGGAAATTCAATTTTGGTTTTAGTTAACTTTAGTTTATTTTAAACAAACTTAAAAACTAAATAGTGTTACTGCGATAAATAACTTTATTCAATCACTGTGTGAGGCAAGTGTCGGTTAGACTGTGACATTGATATACAATATCTCTTGGAAGCTAACTCTGAGAGCTAAGCTAACTCTGATCGAGTTAGCTTAGCTTAGCAGAGAGAGTGGAAGCTTCTGTCCAAATAAGACGTTTCTGTGTTCATCTTCTCGTATAACTCACAGGACCTTTACATTTTGGTTTGTGACCCTCCCTTTTGAGGCCACGGTACAGTATAAAAAGGTATTAACTGTATATAGATGAGAGGGTGGAGCCAGGGAAGAAGCCACACCCTAAAGCCGGGGTCTCAAACTCAAATGACCTGGGGGCCACTGAGCGTCTGGTCTGGTCAGTAAGGGAAGGAAAAAAAGCCAGACTTTTTGGGGGAAAAAGTCTGGCTTTACAGAAATGATGCATGACTTTAGTTTGGAGGGCCAAATGTGGCCCACGGGCCGCAAGTTTGAGACCACTGCCCTAAAGCATAACTTAATAATTGTCTATTTATTTTCCTCTGAAGGAGACTATCATTTATGAAGGACCTGAAACTGGAGAGCATAAAATCCTCAGGAAAATGTTTATTGATAAATCAAGCGTGAAGTATTGTAATTTTTTCATAGACTAAAATTAGACTCCTTTTCGTGACCAGTGGAGATGTCCCCCTGATAGCCAGTTAACTTTTAAGTTCACTTTCTGAACCCCAAGGCCTCGTCCATGTTTAAAATAGTCTGGCATGACCCTAAATGAATGTGCTTCAGAAAAGTCTCAAACTAGTGCTTTAGATTTCCCTGAGCAGCATTTGAGAAAAGCAGAGAACTGAGGAGAAAAGAAGGTAAAAGAGAAGAGAAGAAGTTAATTCTCATGAGCTCCTGTCGGGCTTGTTTTCACGTACTTTGGACTTTCCAGTGGCTTTTGAGATGAAGCAGCTGCAGTAATCCTTATTTGTTTTAACTCGGGGGAGAATTATGTTTTTTCACGGTGGTTTCTGTGACCAAATTCTGGGCTTGTCATCTCCACATGCACTGTTTCCTGCCATAGATGGATTGGCGTGGCTTTCTTTTAGGTGAGGGGTAGACGGGAAAGTGAATAAGTGACTAATTCAGTTGAATATGAGACAAGTTTTGAGTCATAGTTGAAAAAGGTCAAACTGTGAGCACACCAAAGTTGACTTTCAATGAGGGCAGGTTTCATTTTGGGTGGAGTATGTCTCATGTCTCCAATATTTCATAAAACCCTTTCTGTTCTCCGCAATTTTTTATGAGCATATTGCTGCTCTTTTGTTCTTTCCCATTACATTTAAAGTGTTTTTTCTTTCCCATGCTGAGCAAAAAACCCGACTCTTTTCACATGAAATCCTCCCCTATTATATTGTATGTTGAACAATTCACTTTATATACATTCGGGGTTTTTTTCTACTTTACATTTGCTCCATGTTTGACTGTTTTTAAGCTCAGCGACTGACGAGACATCAGCTCATTTCCTTTCACACAGATAAGTCCCCGAGAGCCCTCCGAACAAACGAGTGACCTCTCTCGGTTATGAGTTTTTCCTGCTCAAACAAAAGACATTGTGTCCCGTCTCGATTGAAACGGCGGAGAGTGATGAAATGTTTGAACTGCTCAGGACTTTGTGTGGAGAGCACTCGGTTAGCAGGTGCAGGCGACGCTGGACACAATGATTTCACCTTGGAGACCGGACAGACAAGGTCAGCTATGTTCTCATTGTGGGTGAAAGACACACACAAATACAGAGAAATGCACACACATATTTAAGCTCTCGTTGTTGTGCTTATGCCGTCGGTGCTCGTGAAGCGGAAATAAATGCAATCAGTGGCGATATTTGGAAAGAGACGTTGTGAGCAGCTGTGGCACAGGGTCATGGACTAATATAAGGGCACAATTCAAGACAGAAGGTTAGCGGTGTGATCCTAGGCTCCTCCAGTCTGCTTACTGAAGTGTCCTGGGGCAAATAACTGAACTCCAAATTACCCTGTACTGACAAAGAGTGGTATAGAAAATGTGCTGCATACAGAAGAATCACTAAACCCAGTGCAGAGACTGTATGTCATGTGATTAAAAACAGGAATAACAGAAAACAGATCCAGAGAATAAAGGAGCACTGATACAACGTGATACTTTTAGACAATTTGTTATTTAGAGACAACATGTCGCTAAGCAAACATGAGGAGCCAAATGAAGATTCTCTGCAGCAAAAACAAGAGTCTTAAAAGGAACTTCAAGATAAAACGTCAGACACAAGAGCGCTAAAAAAGACATGAACTGCAGCAAATGCTCTGATGCAGAGTGAAGGCAGGGGTGATTATATATAGGTGGAACTCATGAGACACAGGTGAATCACATCAGGGGAGGCCAGACAATCACTCTGTAGCTCCTCCTACACATTGGGAGGAGCTACAGAGTAAGACAGGAAACTAACAAGACAAGGAAAACTGAACTGAACTCGAGGAAACCAAGAACTAAAGAAAGCACCAAAACTCAAACTTGATGAAAACAATCATCAACCATCTTACCTGCTGTAAGTCAGTGTCTCTCAATCCATGGTCCTGGAGACCCAGTGCCCTGGATATTTTGGAGGTTTCCCCTGCTCCAATACACCTGATTCAAAAGGCTGCTCATCAGTAGGTACTGCAGAAGCCTGATAACGACCCATTTATTAGAATCAGGTGTGCTGGAGCAGGGAAACATCTAAAACATGGAGGTCAGACCAGGATTGAGAAAGGCTTAAGTGCATGATCACAGTATGACACCGGGTATAAACGCAGCTCTGAATAAACTTCCATGTTCCTTTTTTTAATTGCAAAAGGTTGCTGTTGTACTGTATATTTTACATAAATCACCTTTACTGCGGATAAGGTGTAGGGTTTAGTTTGTACATCTTTAAAATGTGCATTCAAAGAGCAAAAAAAAAAAAAAGTTTAATAAATAACACACAGGGAGATTGTGAACTGTGAGGGATCAGCAGGGAAAAGCTCACCGATGGGAGGTTGAATATTAAAACCCAGCAGCAGGACGCATGGAGCCCACTGAGTGCAGTTATGAGAGTGTGGAGGAGAACTTGGTGTCATGAGGTTTGCTGACTTCATCCTGACACAGAAAATGTGTCAAAATGTGTGCTTTCGAAACAATACCCACACTAATTATAGCTTAGCCTCATCGAAGGTTGCATGTGGGTTTCTGGTTTTGTTTGACCTTGTGTAAATTGTCTCTCGCTGCCCTATCCCGAGCCGCACCATCCTGTCAGCGGCACATAAATATTTAAAGAAACCCCACCGCCGATCGTCAGGCCGTCGTCTTAAATAAACCAAACATGCATAATTTGTCTCTGACAGACGGTGGAAGGAACCGAAGCAGTCAGACCGGAAAAACACAAGCATGTTCAAACAAACACAAAAACAAGAGCGGCGATGACAAACCTAATCTTAAGGATTATGACAATGCCTTTGGTAATCTATCGCTTCTTCCTCTTTCAGTCAAAAAAAACCGGTGTGGCTCAGATTCAAACATAAACCATACAGTTGTGGAAGGAAATACCACACACACACTCACACAACACACGACTGCAATCAAAGACAACACCCAGTGAAATAACTTCTTACAGCTCAGTTACAGTTCACAAGTGCATGTGGGAATAATATGAAGAAAATCAAGGAGTAAGGTGTGTCAAATGGAACTCAGATTACAGTGTATGTCCTGTAATCTGAGCTGCATTAGTGTGATACTCTGACGTTTATCCATCCATCCGTCCATCCATCCATCCATCCATCCATCCCCAGCTGACACGGAGTGAGAAGCAGATACACCCTCAAGTCACCAGTCTGTTAAAGGCCAATGTACGGAGAGAAAGGCCGTAAAATTAGATTACTGACAGCTCGGCCTATTTATTGAAATACATTTTGACACCTTGTTTCTATGTACGAGGTTCCCCCCCCACCCCCCCAAGATTCTAAGTCAGTGACCTTCTGGTTTCAACGAGGCTCTGACTCTGAGATAATCAATCATCCACCACTGTATAATAATTAAATGGTGAGTTATGCAGGTTTTTATTTTGGTCTGGGATTCACATTATGAACAGATGCAACTGCGATCTCTCAAGGTCAATGCACAGGACTGTTGGATATTAGTGCGTATGAAATGTGACAGCAGTCTGACTGTTGTCTTTATCACTGACCTTTATCTCTAATTTCTGCTCAGATACTTTGTAAATAACTTTATATAAATTTGCAGCCACGTTGTCATTATTGGCGGCTGCCCTAATGAACGCCTCCTTTTCCATGACTTTCAGTTTAAAGAGATACGGCAGCAGAACTAAAAGGATAAAGCGGTAGACAATGGATGGATCTCGCAAAGAATATGGAATATGTCCTCCGAAACTGTAGGGGGAGCTCCGTGGAGCAAAAAGACACAAAAGCAACAAGACTTGCAAAGTTCTGTACTAAAAGAGGGAGTGAAGATACACTTAGCTCTCTATGATTTTAGGAAAATGAATATGACTATGTATAATTTTTGGTAAGTCTTCCTCGTTTAGGAAACAGGAGTTACAAAACTCCGCCCACTTTGGTTCAAACCAGCCAGTGAGACAACTGCCCTGTCCTGGTTATGACCCTGTACGTGATCTGTTTTTCTCATTCAGCATCTCAGCCCTTTCCTCTCTTAAGCACGAGTGGATTGAGTGCTGACTGACAGCCAGAATTAAGTGCGTGCGTGCAAACTTTTTGGCAACCGTCCCTTCAGCAAACATCATAAGATTTAATCAGAACCATGCACCACACCACACTCCCCTCACTTTCCACTGCAGCTCCTACCTACATTACTCTTCAACAGGAACGTAAGTCGTCGTACTGTGTTTTTTTTCCTTCTTCATCACTTGTTGATCTTTTTCATACTGTGGAAAATTTACACAATGGAGAGCCTTGTCCCTGGAGCCTGCCTCTCTCTGTGCTTTCCAAATACCTGCAGGATGAAATCAAACTCCCATTTGAAAATTGCATGATACCACAAATCTCTCTCTCCATCTCTCTCTCTCTCTCTCTCCCTCTCTCTCTCCTCTGAGCCTGTCAGATTCAGTCTAGCTCTCCCACTCTCCAGGAGAGAGTCGGTCATCATTCTGTGGGCGTTGGATGTCATTACTTGGGTCTTAATTAATGCACAGGGAGGTTTAATGGGAGAAAGCTGCAGCAGCAAAGGCTCTGCCAGAGAAAATACAGGAAGCTGGAACAGGTAAGATGTGGCTCAGATGGATGGACGGTGTATTTTTAGCAGATGATGCGTGAAGCTCAAGAACATTACTTGGCACCCTTCAACTTCTTCAAAACCATATGGCCTTCATTGGTGATAGGATATGAGAGGAACTTTCAATAAACCAGGAGGAGGAAAAACAGAATACCTTGAATAACAATAGAGTTGTTTTTTTCTTTTTCGCTCATACAGTACTTCAGACACATGTGGTTCAGTTTGTTATTATGAAACTGAAGCAACGCAGTATCCAAGGTGACAGCCTATGGAAGATTATAAGGGCCACAAAAAAACAGCATGATTAAAGTTCTCAGAATTCTGAGAAAAAAGTCAGAATGACCTGAATGATCAGAATTCTGAGATTAATGAAAGTCATAATTCTGAGATTAACTATAGTCCGAATGCTGAGATTGAAGTCAGAAAAAAGGTTCAGAATTCTGAGAATTCTGTGAAAAAAGTCAGATCTGAATGATCAGAATTCTGAGATTAAAAAAGTCAGAATTCTGATATAAAAAAAGGTCAGAATTCTGAGATTAAAGAAAGTCAGAATTCTTATATTAAAGATTTTCTCGGATTTCTCAGAATTGTGAGATTAATCTCACTGAATTGTGACATTAATCTCACAATTAATGCTGTTTTATTTGGTTTTCTTTTTTAATACTCCGTAAACAGCCCTCTCCACCATTTTGAATGCTTTTTTTTGTGGGAACTAAAGGTGGGCGTGGCCATGGGTCATCAGTCAGGTCACAGCACCTGTGCTCATCAGTACTCATAACACACCTGGTTTCTGGGTGTCCAGTTTTTTTTCTCCTCTCCTCCCTGAGATGTATCAATATCGGACAAGAACGGACTAGAACTATACACAATTTATGACCCTAAAAAAAATAAAACAACAATCGAATTGCGTCATGGACTGAGGTGATGCTGCAACAACTCTGAGACACAATTACTCTCCAAACAACACATTTTTGAGTCATTCTGGCTCCAAAAAACACATGAACACATCGGAGTTGGAAATAACGATCTCGCAACTGCGATAAGACCTCAGAAGCGTTGCGTGTTGTGTAACACAGAAAGCCATGGGAACTAACACCATGGCACGCTATCGTCCAATCAAATATTCAGTTATTACTCGAACAGGTTGGCAAACTAGCACGGGGAATTAAAAAAAATCCGGTTTGTTTTGCGCGCGGCTACATTCTGGACCAAACTTTACCAGCCAAGAACTAATCATGTGATTTAATGTGTTAATTTGTGAGCTCCGGAGGTTTCCTAAGGACAGAGGCAGGCTAAACTTGTTATATGTTGGCTTTGTGCCAACCTTAGCAACCACTTAATTGTGCACAATTGTGCCAACCTAAGTGGTTGCTTAGGTTGGCACAATTATACATTTGCATGATTAGCAATTACACAACTCTGGTGATATGAAGCAAAAAAACCAACACAAAAAAGGATAGGACGGGCCTGTCCGCAACCTGAATTTAACAGAGGGGTGAGGAGAGGATACTTTCAAATGTAAAGCAATTAAATGTGTCTGACGTACAAATAATGTGACTTTGTTTCTTGACTGAACACAAACAGAACAATAACATCGAAGACAGCAGAAAAAACGATCTAAAAGGTTCCATATTTGCGTGTAAATTGAGTGAAAGTGATGCACAAAGCAAACCGAAACGCTTTCTTTGGTTAATAAACTAAAAGAGGGCTGTGAATGTGTTTCTGATGGAGTGAAGCTGTTCTCTTCCTGCTCTAAATCTGAGGTGTAAAAAAGTGATGGATTTACAGCTGCCCCAGTGCAGTGATTCAACGCTCTTGTCATGATGTGCTCATCTGAATGAAGCTTTTATTCAGAGATGATGAAACAGTTCCCGAGTCTGCAGTTTATCCCTCATACTTGTGTGTTTTTTGTTTTTTTTTAAGTTCATACTCCTAATTTTTTATGGCTTTTCTGTGCCGGGCGTTTTTCCCTCTGCAGTTTTTTTTTCATTTTTTTCCCCCTCGGTCTGAAGTTCTTAGAAACCATTCATGTTTGGAGAACTCCCTGTAATTCATGTTAAGTGTATTCAAAGAGGTTTTTAAGGAAGCAAAGAAAAAAGATGCATGTGTTTATGTGTGCATGTGCGTGAGCAGTTCTGGTGTATACATAAACAGCTCTTTACTGGGCCCGCCACTGTGAGAGCCTATAAGCGCAGACACGTCATGTGCCTGGGACTTTAACTGAGGAGGAAAGACCAAAATGAAAGAGAAGCAAAGAAAAAGAAGCTAAAAACTGTCCTCTATACTGTCGCTATTACAAGGGGCCTATTTACAGCTCCATGAGAAGTCAATTTAAAACATGTAAAGGAATTACATAAATCCAAGTGAGACAATGGGACATTTTTTTAAAAGTTCCACATCTACACATTACTTAGGCAAACAAGTCGTTTGGTTGTCTATTATTAAAGTATTATTAATTCTGAATTCATCCACGACTACTGAATGTGAATCTATGAAATTATGAAAATATCAGGATCCTGCAAAGCAAAAATCCTTCAGCTGAACCTGCAGTTTTAGGCCCGATCCACACAGAGACGGAACACAGCACATACAGTATGCCAGGCCTGTAAGTGGCGCTGTAACGTTGCTACAACAGAAACAGAGAAGAAGTCATTGTACACGTTACAATACATACAGTATAATCACAGAAACAGAGACAGAGTGAACCAAGCTAAAGGAGAAGGAAGCGCAATAAAATAAAGAAAATTAAAGTTATCATAAAGCAAACAACAACGTTGCCAACTGACTTTATATTTAACAACTTTTCAGACCACGTGGCAACTTTGTTTCCAAGAAAGCAACAATTCTAGTGACTTTCTGGTATAAACCTAACCACTTTCCGAGAAGGAAATGGCCGGTTCGGCCACAAGAGTGAGCTTCATCTGACTGTATTTACTGCGGGCGGAGAGTCGGTCAGACTGTAGACACAGAGCGAGAGGCAGAGAAACACTGTGACAACACAGACAACACACAGATGAGAACGAGCTGTGGATGTGCAGTGCAGCTGCAGACTCTGTGTTTTTAGTTTTTGTTTCTCCTTTAGTTACTTTTCTCTGAGAGTAGTTGGCAACACTGCCAAACAATCTTCAAACACAAGAGAATTATGATGACGACGGTATAGAGATGTCATCGCTCTCCATGAAAATGCAAGGGCTGCATTTTGAGATTTACCCACTCTGGACCCATTTTCAAAAAATACTGTTCCAAGGCTGGACCACACGGGTGGTGTAGTGATTAGACCCGGGTTCATGACCCGGTCAGAACAAAGGCCTTTCTGCATGGAGGTTGCATGTTGTATGTGTGCATGGGTTTTCTCCAGGTTCTCCTGTTTCCTCCCACAATCCAAAAACAGTCCCCAACGTATGGAGATTAGGTAAATTGGACACTCTAAATTGACTATAGGTCATAGGTGTGAGAGTGGATGGTTGTTTGTCTCTATGTGTGTCCCTGAAGATGGATGGATGGACTGTTCCAGGGCTCCCAAAGCACCATTATCATGTTGATGAATCGCTCATACGATAAAAACATCTATGCATATTCACCTGAAACACTGGTTTCTGTGTGGAAAGGCCCTTTAGATGATGATTGCGATATTGCAATTCATGACTTTTCATGACTGACTGGTGAAGGGTCACACACCCTATGGTCTTGCACAGGGAGGAACCCCCACCTAATGTCTTGTGTCCAAACCATGGTTGTTTTATGTAAAACTCAAGACAAGTGACAAAGAAAACTACTTGTGTTGGTCATTCGTCCTCTTACTGTTCTGAGATCCACGTATCTTCACCCTGTTCTGGTATATGATCGGCTGGAGCTGAGTGGAGTTGTTAGTAATTCATATCTGATTTTGGAGCCTCTGGAACGTTGGTCAGGGAGCTTTTGTGAGTTCACTCTTGAACCAGCCTTTTGTACACTCGTCTATGCGTTTAATCACAGGGGCTGTGGCCTGAAATTAAATTAGCCACTTATAAGCTTCCACAAGATCATGATAGGGCACTAAAGGAGGTGGACACCCTCGACACAAATGTGTGTGTGTGTGTGTGTGAAGTAGAGACATTTGTGTCTCCCTTGCCAGGCACAGATTACAGACGTGTGGATAAATTTCAATCCCGTAGACGGATTCAAGTCTCAGTCAACCCTGTGAAGGCCAACGGTGAGGTCAACATGTCACATGACCCTGACAAACTGAATCAGACAGGCAGTTTCTGACAGGACCCCACACACTGAGTCAACCCCCCACTTCCCACCACTGCTTTTCCCATGGGGGCTGCTGTGTGTAGGATTTAAAGCATATGTATGTATGTAGTAATTATTCAGTCAATAAGACTAATAAATGAAAAGTGCATCAATACAGGAACCTCTGTGTCTAAATGCATCTAAATGCACTTTGAACTAATTGATGTCCTGTCTTTTCATTTTATGAATTGGTTTAATGAAGCTGATTTGCTGTTACTCCCTCATTAAATTGATACACACAGCTTGAGGACCGTGGGTCGAGATGAAAATGAGATAGTAACTGAAAGCTCTGGAAAAAGCCGACAGTTGAGATTTGACAGTTTTCTGGCCAAAAATATTTTAACAATTATGCAACTTGAAATCCCAGAAACGAGGCCGTAAATGTTTAATTGAAATTGTTCCAGTTTTAATCGCAATTTCACATTTAAATCACAGTAACAGCTGACCTCGGGCGCTGTGCCTGCGCAAGCTCAATGGTATTTTTGTTTGAAGATAAAAATAGATAATACCAGACGGCCGTCGAAATGTGGCTTTCTGACAAAATTTCATTAAATCCGGGGCTTTTCCCTTTCTCTATTCATAAAAATGAAAAAAAAAATCCCTGGTCACATGAAAATGCAAAAACAACTGTGTGTCAAAAGTGCAGTCGAGCACTGCACGCCAACGCAACGGGCGGAGACGCTGTATCACCCCAACCGTAAAACCATGATGACCAGAGTTAGGAGTTAGTGGTCATTACAAACAAAGATCCATCCATGTGTCATCCATTCATTCATTCATCCAGATATCTTCATATTCATACATCTAAGTATTCATCCATCAACCTTTATACAGTACATCACCCACAATTATTTCATAGTGAGGACACTCGTAGACATAGCCCAGGGGTGTGCCAGATTTGATAATGTGAAAATCTCCCGGGGTCCCAATTCAAACCTTTTTTTTAAACAATAAATGTTACAAACAAACACACTGTTTCATAATAATTTAATTGTTAATGTCACAATGACGGACACATGGCCAGACTTTAGACATGCCTGCCCTAGCCCCGTACCCTAACCTTAACCATCACAACTAAACGCCTAACCATCACCCTTAACCCTTTAACACCTAAAACTTAAAATGTCCCTCTTTGCCAATTTTAACCCTAAAAGTGTTTTTCCAGAATAACTTACAATATCTGGCAGTTATTTACAATTTACTGCATCTTAATAAAGTGTATTAACAATTTAAAAAAACGCTGCATGTTAAATTTAAACATGAGTTTTTGTCTCAATGTCCAAAAACATGCCAAAACATGGAAACTATTTATAGATTTTTTTTTCCAATTCTATCCTCTCTGGTGGCAAAGACGATGATTCTCCAGCTTCCTGCACCACCACGTCTCGGCTTTGAAGTTCTCAGCTTCCAGAAACTGGTGGGATTTTTCTGTTGCGTAATTACAGTATTGCAAAGTGCGCTTGAACAAAGCCTGATTCTAACCCAAACCCTAAAACCAAGTCTTAACCCTCAAAAAGCCCTTTTAAGACATGAGAGAACCTAAGGACCATCCAAAAATGTCCTCACTTTCCCCAAAATTGATTTGGTCCTCACAAAGATACCCATACAAGAACACACACACACACACATACAGATGAATATATGAAGGTGTGAATGCAGAGCCCGGTAGGATTTGGACAGAAAACACTAAACCTCATGTTTTATTGGCTGCTGTTAATAACAAAGAACTCGCAATGCTGTCAGGCCCGTCACGCCTCATCTGCACCTAAGAATGTGTCTTTACTGCACTGAGACTGGAGCTCGCTCTCCTTCCCACACACTGGAGGTCACAGGTCTCTCTTCACAACATGCATACCATGTCAGCTCACATACTCCGATATACTTTTTATTCAAACAATTCCCCTCGTCCTCCCTCCTTCACGGACACAATCCTGAAATCCTGGGCCAAAGCATGACCCACCTCTGCAAAGTGCCCAGCTAAACCTGCTCTAAAGCACTGCTGATTCAAAAAAGACCTCGGCTTCAGTTGTCCTTGGTTGGCACAGCACGGTGCACATCTGTGAACAAAGCAAGACACCATCTGAAAAGGTTGACTCCTATCACAGCTGAGCCACCGGTCCCGTCCAACATTCATTATTATTCATCTGCTTTCTTCTCACACATCGAGAACATTGGTGAAGTCACGCAAATTTTGCTTTTTTATTTACATGGATTCGGCACATGAAACCCAAAACACATGTTTGTTCTTTGTAACCACACGACCTCGAGCCAAACCTCCCAATCCATCAAAAAACAGTGACTAGGTTAACGTGGTTCATTAATCTGACTATTGACCATAATTCTAAGATATTATTCAGGTTATGAGAATATGACATTCATACACAAGCCTCTTTTCCACCGTAGGAGAAAAACCTTGGCGTGTTTCCACCGAAATTACCGAGGGGGAAACTTTCCATTCACCAAAAGAAGTACCTACTCTGACTTTGTTTCGGTCACATGTTACCGACTCGGAGTGTCGTTTTCCGGAACTTTGAAGTGTGGTGGAAACACACACCACACAGATTACCGGGAATTCTTTTCCCCAGGTAAATAAGTTCCTGGTTATAAAAGTTCCTGGAAATGTTGGTGGAAAAGGGGGCTATAGTCTTATTGTGACTAATCTACACTGCAGTGAACAGACTTTTGGGTTTAGAAGTCTTCTGGATTCCATTTTAATGTGTCTACTTTACTTTAGTACATGAGATTAACCAAAAACTGCTACTCCATTCTTGTTTTTATCTCCTCTTACATTGGTGGTCAGAGTGTAACGAGTACAAGTCGAACAGAAAATGAAAGTCTTGGCCCACATTTCCGCTGTCTTCGTGCAGGAACCCCCGTGAATATTTGCTGTTGCCCCCCCCGGAGGCTAGTTCATCACCAGATTGTGTAGCCAGTTTTTCTTTCCCAGATAACTGTCCGTGTCGTCTGTCATTTTACAAAACTTGATTCATATTCGACATGTTGAGTTACATCTATTGGACAAATGAAAGTGTTACTCAACACTTTGTCGTTTCTGTTAAAATATTCTTCTTGCTTAGGAAAATGTCATATTTGTTCATGCATTGCAATTTGTCCAAAAACACATTCTCCCAGTTGCTTTCTTGTTTGCTTAAATTGATGCACCTCTTTCTTGTCTTCTACATAGAATCTTGAATTCTCCAAGTCATGCATGAATACATTTATTTGGCATAAATGGAAGATAAACTAAGTAAATAAAATAAATACTTCACCTCAGAATTCACGTTACATACAGTAGGTTCTCCAACACACTTGTAAGTGAAGGGTTTTGTAGTTTTGTGCAAAGTATCAAGTCTTAAAGTATAAATGTCTAGTTAAAAAAAAATACAAAAAGCTTTTTCGGTTTAGCAGCCACGACCAGCTAAAAACAAAAGTTAAATTTGGACATTGGACTCATGTGTTCAATAAAAGGCAGATTTTATGTTTAAATATATCTTTGTAGTCTCTCTTCTCTCATTCTTCTTCCCGTTTCATCTTAATTAAAACAAGGTTAACAGCGTGCACTGCAGTCCTCTCGACTACACGATGTGGTGCGGCAATAGAAAAACAAATATTTCTCCACTGTCTTTTTTCCTTTTTTAAAATCTGCTTTGAGCTTCGACAGCACTCCATTCCTCACACTGAAAATGTGACGTTCTCGTTCTCCTTTATTGTCAAACTCTTCATGTCAACACCGATTTATTTATCGCAACGACAGCACGCAACCTTGATTAAATACACGTCTGAGTCCTTTGTCAACTCTAAAAACAGCACTGTTTGACGTTGTAACTTCCCCAATGGCCTGAAGAAATACTGCAATGGCCACAGTGGAAATATTCGTCCTCAGCCTCACAGGAACCACACTGACTGAGGCTTTCTGGTTTTGAAGAAAACACATCTTTCAAAATGCTCTCTGCTAGAGTTGCATCTGATTTATTCAAATGTGACAGCAGTGGGTTTAAAAAAAGAGACTTTTACGAGTAGCATATGTTTGCATAGTTTTTTTATTGCAATAATTAATAATGTCGTATTCAGAATAAGGTCAGCAGTCAGATTATTGGTGTTCATGTTAACATAGCTGTTGAAATTAATGTGGACACGTTTGAAAGATTCAGCTTTTCCCAATCTCAAATATGCATGCATTTGTACGTTTGTATGCTTCTTCTAAATATTTGGTCGCTATGACAGTTGCTTTAAAGCAGAACTTTGCAGGATTTTTACCCTAATTTAATAGCCTTGGAGTCATGTGAGATTGGGGGCAGTCTCCACTCGCCCTACCATCTGTTAACGGAAAAACCAGCCTTGCAAGATCAGGGTCACTGGCCCCGAAGTCCTCAAAATCAGGAGGTCTTACGACATCTAGCGAGAAACCCAAATACACACGAGTAAGCCTTGGACCGTAAAAATATGTTGTCCAAAACTGTATGGGGAGCTCCGTAGAGAAGAAAGGTGAATAATGATGCTGCAAGACATCGGTATGGACAAAGTTCCTTTTTATTGTCTTATAGAACATGGACAGTGGAAACTTCTGTAATGTAAGAGCAGAAAATTCAGAACGCAAACTGTCAAGTGGCATCTCAAACCTTTTCCGTGACCCTTCACTCCAACTATGAGCGGCTCAGAGGTCGAGGCCATGCCACCTGCAGGGTCGTCTCCATGGTATTTGTGTGTCGTTCTAAAAAAAGGCCCAGAGGTGAGGAGGGGGGAGAGCGGGCTGGTCTCCGTTTCTTGGAAAAACAGTTTAAGAAACAATCAATCTGACGAGCCCGTCAACTCTGTAATCACCCTGTGTTCTCGCCAACTGCTATGAAAACAGCGCCGCTCTTAAAATTAGCCTTAAACTGACAACATTACTGCAATGGCTGCTGAAATTAGATCAGTTTTCAAGAAACGGTCAGAGATATAAATGACTTTATAACAACAATGAATTTGCCATCTGTGTCTGAACAGCCACAGAGTAAAGTGGAGATGACGAGGTGGCGAGATCTGTTCAACGATTTGAAGAAAGAACTGTGCGTAACTGCTAGAAAATGCATGGACAGACACAATCCTTTTAGGGTTGTGATGTTTGAACCACATGCAGGACATCGCACAGGTGACTGTTCAAAGTCTACCGTAACTTCTCTAAGTCTAGAGAAGGTGCCAAAGTCTAGTTCTCTATCAGAGAATGGGATTTACTTTATGCTGAGGGGTTATTATGGATTTATTCATCTATAACACCAACATTACCTACTCCAGCTATAATCTAACCCCAACATGTATGATGTGGAGTACCTGAAGTAAACCCATGCAAACCAAGTGTACCACAGCAGCCAGGTAGCTTATTGTCTTAGCATGAAGACTAGAAATGGAAGGATGGTGATTTGAGAAGGTCTGCAGAACAGTATTTGCGTTTTCTTCATATCTGTGAGAGTGTGAACGTTCTACGTTGAAGTTTAAAATACTATGGTTTTGGAGGATGGCAGTGTTGTGCACATGTGTGTGCCTGTCCAATATTTGGCTCAACTGGCTCATAATGTTTGATACAGACCACATGGAGATTGCAAAAATTGGGGAAAACAAAAATGTAAGTGATTTTAAAAAGCAAAAGTCAGTTGGGTTTGCTGTTGTGAAGCTGTGATGTCTGCTGCTGCAGCGGTAAAGAGCAAATGTATGTGAATATGTCACTTTTACTTTTAAATAGACCACATGAATCAGCACAACATGCATTAAGAGCTTTCAATGGAGCCCAAAATAGTTCATGAAAGTTTCTCATTACATAAATAAGCCCAATAAATACGTGACAATGGAGTCTTCAGTGAGAGCCAGCAAAGACTAAACAGACCACCTCACAACAGCTTTGACTTATTATTCTGTTTGTCAGAGAAAAGACAGACTGAGGAGGGGACGGGGTGAAATGGGCTAATGATGACAGCCTTTATTGTTTCATCTCTTCTTTCTCTTGTCCTTCATCTGTTCATTTAAGGCGTTTCAAACACGATTGTTCACGAAGGCCACGGCAACGCTCATAAAACTGAATGGATCGATAGGAGACAAAAAGACGTATGATAAGAAATGGGTGGGTGGATTGTGGTTGGTTAGATGTAAAGAATGAAAGAGCAAAAGTAAAGGAAGATGGGAGGATTCCCCGGGGGGGAAGAATCAGTGAGGCGGAAAAGCAGGACTGAGATAAGTATGTAATGAGAGATGAGAAAATGAAAGAGAGGAATCAAACATTTTGTTGCCACATGACAAAATGGTGCTGACAGATAAATATCAGCCTAATTATTTCCTCATTGTGCTCCTCACTTCAAACGGTGCAGTATTTTAATTATGTGTGATGTAACCTCTTTATCTGTTCATAATAAGGTTACAATGCAGGGAATTAACCTATCCCAACATGCGTGTGTTTGGACTGTGGGAGGAAACTGTCGTACCATGAGAAACCATAAAAAAAGTCCCTTGATTTGGACCAAGAAACTGTGATGAGTTTTGGAATGAGCTCATCCCAAGGAATAAAAGCATCATATTATCTTTCTTGACTGTCAGTGTCCCCTGTGCTGTTTGTTTTTCATGACTGATATTACCCACCGCTGAGTGCAACTCACTGTTATGCCCCGAGAGCTGTCAAAATCCATTTCGACATATGTAATAATCCTCTTCATCACTCCTTCTGTTTCATATTAAAGCTCCAATATCCAACACTGGATGTTGGACCTTACAAGACATCACCCGGCTGCCAACTGCTCCAGTGAGAGTTGACGATCACAGCCCGATTAAGTCATTTAACAATATTTCACAGACCATTTTTCCAGACACTTCCAGATTGATTCTTGGGCACTGACCAATGAGGAACTGGTATCAATCTGGTACTTGTTCTTCTTGGTACCCCTCCTAAAAAGAGCTAGAGGCAGAAACTCCTTGACAAAACAAAACGTGAAGAATTGATTTGAACCTCACATGTGATGTTTCAATGCATAAATAATACAGTATCATCATCCAGGTAAACAGCAGTTTCTTTGTGTGCTGTGCAGACACACTGACAGTAGGTGAATATCGTCTGTCATCATCTCCGACTGCCTTCTTTACTTCTATACAGCGATGCATTCATGGACTTAAGCCTCAGGCCATCACCGTTTTTATCTCTTACTGAAGTGAAACAAGTATATTTTACGCCACATACTGTGTAGTAAAGAGGTTAGACCACCAGTGTTGTTGAACTTGGCCGTCTTTCAATACACCAAGCAACCTTTTTATAACAAACTTTGACATCTGTGTGCACCGACTCGTTTGCGTTCCTGTAAAATTGTGTTTTTGGTATTTTTTTTTTTCAAAGCGCACTGCAAAAGATTTTCAAATCTGTGTGCGTTACTCAATAACAGAACACTGCCAAGTGCACAGAGACAACAACATCAAGAGTATCACATTTCCTTGACAGTGTTTTTCTCTCCCTCTCTCGCAGGTAAATCTGTCATGAATGGAACATTGAGGCTTTTGGTTAAACACAGATGATCATGAATAATTTTGTAATAACACAACCTTTTTATTAGACCATGTAGCTACCACACACTTGCACAATCCTAAATACGGATTTTTAATCCTAAATCCTAAAACACGCAACTCCCAACAAGTGCCAGTCGTGAGGGAACTCCACCTTCCACCTGTTTTTATTTATTTATCTTTTGTTCCTTGTGCTCATTAAATCCATCCATCCATCGTCACCTCTTCATCCTCCACCTCCTTGAACCTCAATCATGACATCATTGCTGTCTCCTGTTTGTTGCTCATCTCCAACTGCTGTGGGCCAACATATCCAGCATTCCCTGGGGACAACGGGCCATTGCCTGCTTTGCCTATAATTTTCCAAAGCCCCTGTATACACCAATCAGCCACACAACACCTAAATAAGTGGCAGTAGTGGCAGTGGGCGTGGTCTCCCACTGCTGTCGCCTATTTTGCTTCTTCGTTGTACCTAGGTCTTATTAGAGTGAATGTCTAGAGTTGTCTTTGTATCAGTCTGACCATTCTCCCATGACCTCTGTAATCGACAGGACATTTTGATGGAGCTCTTTTTCAGACCATTCTTTGAGAACACATGAGATGGCTCTGCATGAAAATCCCAGAAGAACCACAGTTTCTTAAGTACTCAACCAGTATGGCACCAACAAAGTCAGATGAATCCCCTCTGAATCCCCCTCCATCTGAACTTCAGCAGGTTGTCTACATGACTACATGTATTGAGTTGTGATTGGCTGTGATTGGCAGTTGAACTGGTCTTAATGGTTAGCGAGTCTATACTACACTGTTGTATCTCATCCTTTTAAATTCTAATCATGTTGTTTTGAGGCAACATTCCTGAATAATATGAAACAAAAGTATGCTACAAACTTGACAGACTGGTCATGTGTTGTCCGTCTACTTGTCTCAAAAGTGAACAAGTCTATCGTAACTCCAAATTAAATGCTTGTGATTTTCTTTTTCTTTGCAGTCGGGCTACAGAGACAGTACAGCCACTTCAGCCTCAAGCCCTTTCAGTGAGTTATAATATCTTAACTCAATTATTATGTATTTTCATGACATGATCACACTATCTCAAAGCTGCCCAGTGATCCAGTGATTTAATTACAGCAGATAATAGGAAGGGTAGGACGAGTAAAATCTATAAGAATGCCCCCAGGACAACAGACAGTGGACGTACAACAGGAAACAAACTCAATTGCAGACAAATATATGACAAAGATTATAAAGTACACTTGTGTGGACCCACAGTGGGGCTTGTCACTCTCATGACATCTCTTATTACGAGTTCACAATCAAATTTAGCATGGAGCCAAAATCGGAAGCTGCGGTGTCCCATGACATTAGTAATATTTTTATGTTCTTCATTTAGACAAACAAGGTTAAAATTGTAAAAGGCAGGAATCCTGGTGACTATCTGCATAAACTGTTATGACATGGTGTTTTTGTTTTAGGGACTGAGGGAAGAAGGCACCAAATTATGTTACTGCCAATGGATGACCACCACAGTTAAATGTTTGACCACTAAGCCAAAATTAACTTAACGCATAAAGCACTCGTTAAGCTGCTGTTTAACTTTCAGTCTAGCGGACATCATCTCCATTTGTTTTGAAAAAACATAAATTATTTGGTGAGAAAGGCTCACATGAACATGAAATTCCATATGTGCAGGACCAACATCACTGTGTCTGTGTTGTTGTTGAGAATTGTTAGATTTTCCAGACGTAAGTGACCCTGGAAGAGAGACTGGAATGTCAGAAGTGATGCTCTGATTGGCGGTTGGGGTTTGGATCGAACGGATTTAGAGAATTGCAGTCCCTATAATTGATCCAGTCTCATGCCAAACCATGTTTGAAATCAAATGAATATAAAAGTAGCTCAGATTGGGTCCTGGCATATGTTGGTGCTTGGCATTCTCCAATACTAAGTGGGTGCTTTTAGCCATGGAGCATCCATGGAATTGGACGCTTCAGCGTATCACAAGAGATGAACTGAAGTGAGCGGATGTACAGAGTTAAAGAAAGTTTTAATTCTTTAAAAACAGCGTACTCTTCATTACAAAAAAGAGGATAAAGGAGCTTGGCCCAGACCAACCGGATTTAAAGATCCACCAGCAGGAAAGTGACCGAGGACAGAGTTACACCCGTTGCCACCAATACCTTGTATTGCTTTCCCTGTCTGCTGTTTCAAACTGTCGGTACTGAGGTGTTGTGGACAGCGACGGGGGAACGAGATTTAAAACATCTGCAGGTGAAAAAGCATCTAGACCACTACGTACAATGCAATAAAAAAAAAAAACTCAAGGGTTGCTGGTTGTAGTTACATTGTTTTTCACTTTGTTTTTGTCTCCCTCGCTCTGGTATCGTCACAATCTTGTATTTTCCTTTCCTCTAAATTTATCACCATCATCTCCCGTTCCATTTTCTTGACACTCTTATTAAGTAACCTGGTATTTCTTCTGACTCAGCTCTGTCTCTGCTCACTTCACTCAGACTCCGTCTCAATAACATGAGTGACTCTAATGGCTTCTCCAGACAGAGCATTATTATCAATGTGCTGTGAAACCAACGGCCAAAGACAACAAAAAGGCCTCACAGCTTTCCCCCAAATCATGACTTTGATCACGATGAATGCCGCACTGAATAACTACTAATGCTGTGGTCAGGTGACCCTGTCTCTTTTATGAAATGCATGTTTAAGCACCATACAATAAATAAATTCACATTTGGAAAATGTCCAGTGCAACTAAGAAAAAAAATCTTCAACTACTGGAGAATCTTGGAATACATAAGTACATACTTTTAACTACTTAATACTAAATAATAAAGCATGCATCTTTTTGGGATGCCAGTTTATGATGGTACTGGAAATGATCCATTCTTTGGTATCTTTGAAAGTGAGAGATGTTCTTTCAATGTTTTATACTTTTGTGGAATAAAACCTCTCCCCTGAACTGAGCCAGACGTTAAAGCAAGAAGCTTTTGGACGGACTTTAGCAATGGGAACAATCACAGTACAAAGCGGAGCTCAATACTTGTTGTGTTTCCAATAAACAGCCTTCACTACCACTTAAAACAAACATGCATTTTCATCACTTCATCACTCAGTCAGTCAGACAGAAGACTGTTTTCGTAGACACGAGAAAAAAAGCAAACCTACCAATATTAGAAAGTAAGGAAGTAATAAGTTCCATTTCTCTTCATAGAATCATCATTTCCATCTGAACAGTGAGTCTTTTTCCAGCTCACGCCCTGCATTTAAATCAATCGTCTTGTTCCTTCCTTACATTGTGCACCATTAAAAAATCCTTTGGCAAAGAAACTGGTGTAAAACATTTATTTTACTCCTGCACAACTGAAAACATTTCATCCACATAGTTTCCTCCTCCAGTGGGATGCAGAACAAATCGTTAAAAGGACAATGTTTCTTCAGTATGTGAGTGAAGTTTGCTGACTATAGGAAAGACATTAAACGGGCTGTTCAGTATTATTCATGCAGAAACAGAGACTCACCTCTAGAATAGAAATGTAAGTTGCTGTGAAATGTACACTTCTTTTAAATTGGTGGGTATAAGGTTCACAGATTTCTAATGATTTTTGACTGGCATTACGTTTGTTGTTATTACCATATATGATATTATTGGACCTTTCGGTGTTTCCCTGCATCAAAAATCCAGAAACAATCGTCCCTCTCTTCTTATTTGTCTGCCTTTCAGTTGACCTGTGAAGGTTTTAATCATTGGAGCATATTTCTTGAGATTAGCCCTTTAAAAGCAACACAAACAGATGGAGATCAGTTTGAATTTCATGCAATGGGAAACTCTTAAGCAACCCGCAGTGAGAGGTGGACATCCTGAGCCAGAGCTGGACATGTGTGAGTACTTACATGGATTCTGGCAGCTTTTGGGCAAAGTGACTGAAACAACAGCAGAGAGAGTGAACAAGAGACTTCATGAAACAATAGGTTGTAATAGGTGAGAAATGAAAAGGGGACTGTGGGGTGCTTATGTCGGGTGCTGTTTTTTGCACTACAAGTTCTGGATTATTTGCTTTAATGACATGGAGCATCTTAGGGTTTCATAAAAAAAAAAAAAAAACATTTCTACAAATCTACAAAATCTACAAGCCTCAAGATTTGACTGGTACCATTTTTGAGGTTTCCCAACTAGGAGCTCACAGATGCATAGGCGGGTTACACCCTGGACAGATCACCAGTCCATCACAGGGACACAGAGACAAACAACCATCCACTCTCACACTCAAACCTACGGTCAATTAACAGAGTGTTCAATTTACCAAAAACCCATAATGCATGTTTTTGGACTGTGGGGAAACTGGAGAACCCGGAGAGAAACCCACGCACACAGGGAGAACATGCAAACTCCACGCAGAAAGGATCTTGTTCCAACCGGGTCCCGACCCCGGGTCTTCTTGCTTGCATGCTTTGTTCTCCATTTTCCGCTAAATAAAGCATCATTTACAAAACTGACATTATGTTCTATTGAAGAGGATCTGATACTAACGATTAAGACCATTGAATACTCAGGGTCATTTTCCAACCAATGGAGTTGCTGCGTTGATGGCGATTGAGTATATGCTTATTTCCTGGTTGGGGTCATTAAGCAAACCGAACGAGTATGTCCACTTTTTATATAAGGGCCATGATTTCACATTAGAGTTTTGTTGAATGAAATTATTGTGGTGAAAGACAGTCGCCATCTATTTATTTTCATTTATTCACGTCATTTATTATTGCCACTACATGCGTGTGGCTTTGGGGGGAAATAGGTGAAACGTCTGTTTCCATTGTTGTTTGTCAAAATTGAAAGGGCTATGTTCTGAGAAGCATAGCTGTGCTATGATGACTCCGCCCACATTGAGGAGGCACTGTTATGTTATGAAGTAATGGAAAATGACATGCCTGAAAACTGAAAAAATGTGTATGCTCACAGTGTATCTTTACATGAACAGCAAATAACACTCTCACTAGGTACGTTCTCTGTATCTGTTCTGTGAAATGTCCAAAACCACTCATCACTGCTTTTTCTTTCCATCAGTCATGCATATTCTGTCAGCACTGCTTACATGTGTTATTGGACTGTGAATGGTCTTGTGCGGCTATTGTACATCAGCTTTTAGCAACAGGAAACACTTTCCACGCACAGGTGTGAGGCTCTGTTGTGAAAGGACATGTGTTCTCAACACAGTATCTGCTCAGTACTCTGTCAGTACTTCTGTCATTTCAACAGTTTGGCCCTGAGTAAGATATTTTGACAACTGCTGGATTGATTTTATGAGGCGGTCTTTCATTATCCCAAGATAAATGATAAGTGTATTTATATAGCACTTTTCTGTCTTGATGACGCAAAGCTATTTCAAAAACAATTTTGCTATTCACTCATCCCCACACACATTCATACATGTCATGTTTATATGACACTTTCTCTATTACATATCATTCACACCCATTCACACACTGCTGGCACAGCTACTGGGAGCAATTTGAGGTGAAGTGTCTTGCCTCAGAACACCACTGGCATGTAAACTAGTGGAGCCAAGGAATCCAACGTAGAGCTCAACTCAATATTAAGCTTAAAACGAGATTTATAGTGAATTGTGAACGCAGCCATGGTGAAATATCATGCGGCCAAGACGGTTTATCTGTCCGTTGAGAGCTCTCCTGGTGACAGGGAAGGTAAGAATCATCACAACCACCGAGAGGAAACTCTGCAGTCAAGAATTAAGGCTAACAGGGGAGGCGACTTGTTACTCCCTCTCTCCCATTTCCCTAATAACAACAACCATAACATTCCCATCTAACGACACAGTGTTTTCTTTTTATTGACCTGGGAAAGTTAGCAGACGGTATGCAGGGATTCATCCATCATCTATCCAAACGGGAAGGAGATATTTCAACAGACCGGATCAAAGTCACACAGATGTGTCTTATGGGAGATTTTCATTGTGCATGTGCATGTTCTCATCCAATTATCAGGGAAAGATGTGGATTTTAATGTGTGTCACAGGGAAAACTGTGTGCATATATAATTTAACGTGATTCGCTCCACCAAGGAATTCATGTTTTCACCTGTGTTTGGATGCAGGTTTAAGGAAAACTATGGATTTCTTTAGACACTTTAGAGATATGGGATTGTGGCCAAGGAAGAGCTCTTTAAATTTTCAGGATTTTCTTTTTTATAATTTTCTTTAACACTGAGGACCAGGGTGTTTTGAATTAAAGGAGGCCTTTGGTTGGTGGAGGTCGTTCTATATTTATTACATCATGGGGCCTCACTTCACATCTGAGACATTTAGGTTCCCACACGGTTGGTTTTGGAGTTTGATGACCAGTCCAGGCTTTGACTGAGATGATTAGTGATATAGATAATCGATGGATGAATGGATGGATTGTTGGAGTTGGTTTTGACATCTGGCTGTAATTGTTTGGCAACCTGATCTAAAGATACCAGTTAACCATTTTGGATAAACCCACAAATCCTTGATTACCCAACGCTACCTGGGATTGGTTCCAACTCGCTCCTCATGTGACCCTCAGAAAAGGACAGGCCATAGATGACAGATGGATGAGGATATTAATAATGTTAGCAGTAATGAGTAGCTAATATGTAGAAATAGTAATGGAATTAGGGATACCTGTAAATAAAGAACAAAGAGAGAGGGGGAACAGAGAGGAGGAGCACAAACTTGGGGGAGGGAAAGAAAACACAGTACCTTGCCTCGCATACTGTACTTGCACTAGCCTACACTCCAAAGAGAAAGGAATGACTTGCCATATTCTTGTTTACATTTGCAAAATAATGAATAATAATGAAATGGTAAAAGTATTTTGTTATTTTAGAAAACAGATCCAAAAAGACCCAAAAACATTTGCGAACTTTCTTACTAATGCCGCTGCACTTCTGCATGTGTCTCCCCCTCCTACATCTGTATCTACATTCTATATCTATGGTATTTATGCTGAAGCACATATCCTCAGCTCTGCCTCGGACCATGCGTCAGTTTGTTTTCTCAATGACTCCCGGCTGGTGAGGTCATCACTCCGCGTCAGGCTGGCGGCGCGCTGGTTGCCGTCCTGCAGCTGTGAAGCATCAGGCTGGAAATCCCCCTCCTTCTCAGCACTGGGCCTCCGAGTGTGCACATAGGCCGATATAAGCATACAGTAAGCTGGGAGGTGTGTGTGTGTGTGTGTGTGTGTTCAGCAGGCTAAGCCTATTGAGCTTGGCTGCCTGTGTGTGTATTTAGGTGCTGTCTTTTGTGCACATGTTATTTGTGAATCTTTCATTTTGTGTGTGTGCATATGTGCGTGTGTGTTTGTGTGTGTAGGTGGATGGTTTAAACTCTGGATTCTTGCAGCACATGTGGGCCCGGCATGTGGTTGTGTGTGGCCCACTGTGAGGAGGCGTGTGGCATGAGATGTGTGTGTTAGAGGGGGGGGGGGGGCTAACACAAAGCCAGTTTGTGGTAACTTTCATAACCATGTTATCTTATTCTGCCTCCCCTGTGCGTGTGTGAGTCTCTCTGTGTGTGTGTGTGTGATAGAAAGCAGGGAGTAATAATGAGAACAAGGCCTGTTTTTATAATAAACTTTCCCCACTTTCTCTTTCCTCTCCAACGTTCTTACCGTTCGCAGTTTCACCCCAGCGCCCCCGCACACGTTCATACGCTGCCTCAGTGTTTACACTTGGACCCACGGAGCCAGTTTTCCCCTCTCTCGTTCTCTCTCTCACCTCAAATTCTTCTTCCCACTTCAGTGTCTCCCCCACCTCCACCTCCACCCCCATATCCTCCTTTTCCTTAACTTTTGCCCTGGTTCCCTCACTTTCCTCCCTCTTAACTTCAGTAAACTCCCCTGAAAAACTGTCCCACTTGCCTCAAGCTCTGACGCCCACTGTTTTCCCCGCCGCTTGCTCACACAGAAAAACTCTCCCCACACACACACACACACACACATACACCATGGTAAACAGCATTTGTCTTTAGTTAGTGTTTTGTTTGCAGCTCATCTGCTGCTCCCCCTCCACCAACTCTCCCAGTGTGATTCAGAACAACGGGCAAGTGTATTTCTTGTTATTTGATGTCCGTCTTTGATACCAAAGTCTTTTGGTTTTCTCTCTGCACAGTACTCAAGCATTTGTCGATCAAAGAGTGTCAGTGGTTATGTGTGTTTCCTCTCTTTTTCCACTCAAAAGTTTGAGATTATGTGTCTGTATCTGAACTGTTAACAACACTTATCGTCTTACAATTACATTCTAAATAGTGTTCCGCGTAGGCCTATAGTCTACGTACGTCAAACAATGCAGGGCCCACGAACAGTAGGTGTAGTATATAACAATCACATCAATAGCAGAAGCACTTTCAATGACCCATGTCTATCTATTTTTTTAAATACTGTTTTTCAAATTCACAAACCTTCAAGGATTTCAGGGACCCATGGGAACCCTGGGTTGGGGTTAGGGCAGTCATAGTTATGGTTAAGGTTAGAGTAAGTTCATTTCAGGCCAAGCCATCATATTAAAGGTGACATCGAATGCTTGTATCGCACATATATGTTAGTTATGGAGGTCTACTTACATATATTAACTTGTTTTCATGATTAAAAACCTCCTAATCGCTGCAAACGAGCCGATCAAAATATCTCCTCACTGACGCTCTCGTCAGCCGTGCCGTTTCAGACCAAAATCACACCCCCAGAACGTGGACTGTGTTGTGATTGGCCAGCCAACGAGAGCTTTCCCACTGTCCTGTGATTGGCCAGGTACCCGGAAGTGACGTAATTGGTAGGCCAGCTCTCAGATACACAGCTCCCCCTCTGGCACGGTGGATGCTCTGCATCTCAGCAGCTTCAACGAGAGTAGTTCTTCTTCTTCTTCTACGGTTGAATGTACGCAACCGGATGTGCCCGGACTAGTGCCCGCACCAGGAGGCGCTATGGTGGTGAGGTTTTCTGATAACATCATCAGCATAGGGAAGTGCCGATCAGCTTCGCAGAGCCCAGGAAAACAATAAAACCCACACACACACGCAACGTTAATTGGAGTGTCCGGTCTATGTCGCCTTTAAAATATGACCAAAAATATCAAGCACATCATATAAAACTGATGCCACTGACTCAACAGATTGGGGTTACATGATCAGGGCGACTGATGACAGGTTGGCTGCGACCCAGTCATTGAAATGGAGATCAGGGCATCCCAAAATTATGATGGGTGATGAACACACGATATTTACATATTTATTACAATTCCACAAAGCCATCTTAGATCCTTGTGCTGTTTTACAAGGTCTACAGTTACAGCTGACACAAGGAACTGTAATATTACCACAAGTGAAGCAGTCTCCGTGTGTAGGGAATCTTTGAGTACAGGCAATACCCGGGGGCCCCATGCTGAGAAGGGGCCTTTGAGAACAGATGATTACATTAATCCACAGACATTTTCAGAGGGCTTCCTTAAAATGTATGACATGGCTGTGTACAGGAGACTGCACCATTACTGTAGACGGAAACCCTGTGTTTCTGCCCAACGCTACTGGCTCGCTACTGGCTTGGTTGGATGAAGGGGCCCCTGGGTCCCATTTGTCTGAGCCTCTTGGAACACCCTTGGGGTATTTCCTATTTGTACTGACACACACAGCAACAAGTAAATTACTTTTTTGAGAATTATAGGGTGGATATGAAGTTATGGAGGATTTTTATACGTTTGTCCTCTTTGGATACCGCAGAAACTTCCATCTATAGAAAATAATGAACCACGCTGATTCCAGTATGTAGTTTTATTTAGTTTAATGGGATGACTGAGACATGAAAAGAGTGGTTTTTGATGTAAATTGTTCCCACTGGCTTCAAAGGATTATGTATATGATATTCAGTAGAGGAGGAAACGACATGTTTCAGCCTGTGAAAACTAAATCATGTTTAAAATTAGGTTTTAGAACCATGGAAAGTTTATGTAGAGAAGAATTTAATGTATATGCAAACCACGCATTTCGCCCACATATTTCCTCTCTCCCAATCTCCTTTTATTAGAAACAGCACTCCAAGCTTGCTCTCATTTCTCCTTCCCTTTGTCTTCTCATTGTTTCCAGCTGCTTCATTTCACACCTCAACACTTCACACCAAAGTTTCCAGCTTAAATATGGACAGTTAAGAGTCATGGTCTTCTCTACACTTTAACAACAACTGACATGTAAACTATTCAGAACTGCACGTCCAAGCACCTGGTCCTGTTTTCTTTAAGTAAATCACATGAACAGCTGGAAGTGTGTTCACCGGATACCCAAGAAAGTGATGTAAACGAAAAGGGAGAAGATGCACAGAAGGGAAGAAGCCAAGCCTTGGAGGGAGTGGGCCGATCTGGGCAATGCTCTGCTCCAGTGGATGCCAAATTGTCACATGACTAACCATTGTTGCAGACCAAGTACGAGACCACGCACTGTGTCTTGGCAATAGCAATCCCCAGTTACATGAGCAGTTGATGACAGGATAATGTGCTCCACCATACTACACATATATTACTCAGTAATAGTTCCAGGTGTTGCACAGGGCCTCCAAATCCCCCTGATTTCAATGTCTGTGGGCTGGAACAACAAGTCTGATCTGCAGTGGCTCCACCTCACAACCAGTAGGTCTTAGAAGGATCTGCTGCTAACATCTCGATGCCAGCAGCCTTTAGGGATCTTACTGAAACTGTGGTTCGGCAGGTCAGCGCTAAGTTGGTGGTAGCACACGGAGAGACCAACAGCATCTTAGGCAGAAAATCATGATGTTTTGGGTGCATTGACAATTGTGCATTACAAAATTATACAATTACTTATTTAGTAAGTTCTAAAGGTGCTCGCCTGTAGTGTCTATATACTCGCTGGAAACACGACTGGCAGCATGGTTACAGGGAAAACCAGACTTTTACTAGGCTGTGTAATGATGAGGGGAAAATATGAAATCTTACACTATAGTAGACTTAAGTAGGCATAGGTTTCTATATTTTAATTGGGTATAATCACATTCATTCATTCATATAATACTTGACTGACCATTGTCACAAAAGCTTATGTGTGTTATTGTGTGCACAGTTGTTTGGAGTTCATGTTTTCTACAGTAACAATACATTTTGGCATTGGTTTGGAGTCATGGGGTTATATAATACGAAAATCTTCATAAGATTGCATGTGCAACACAATACTATCACCAGTATGAATGAGTATATTTATTTTGAGTTTGAATTTTTACACACACACACACACACACACACACACACACACATTGAACACATTCAGTCACACAGAGCAACAGTTTACTTCCTTCTCTGTGTCCAGTTCACATTCTTATGCATTTTTTTTACAGAGTTTATTGACTTTATTTTACCGTATTTATCTATATATTTTTGTTTTCTGGCAGGGGTAACTTCCCACGATCTGGCTGGGATGAAGCCAGGAAGATAGAGATCAGAGAGGCAGATGAGTTTCGCTAATGGTCATCCCCCTTTATCCCCCCTTCACCCCCCCAAATACACACACACAGAAACATGTACAAATGTATACACAAGCACTTGTAAATCCCCCTGACACTGACAGTAAGACAGTGGCTTCACACATTAATCTGAGCCAAATTCATAGTGCCCAACCCCCAGTCTACTTGATGATAACATTTTCAAATGTGCTTTAAATTAATCCGTAGCTTTCCCATAAGGTACCTGGTGTATTTTTAACAGAATTAATTTTCAAGTCTACACAGAAAGCAAACTTTGTGTTTTTCCTGCTTCTCCTGGTCCAGAGGGCTGATTAGTCAACTCATTGCAGCTGAGCTAAACAACTCACCTGGTCCTGCTCTTGGTGAGTGAGCTCTCCCCTGCCTCTCTCTGTCCTACAGCCTCACCTCCTTATCATTACAAGTGTGTAAGTGGACGATCCAACGTGAAACCAAAACCAGTGTTTTCATAATGGTAAAGCACACTTATGATACACCTTGCAAAGCATTTTCTGGATGTTTTTCTACAGCTGAGTCAATCAAATCAAGCAGGAGCCCAGCTTTACTACATGAACCTTTACTTTATATACTGTAGGCTTTACATTATGTAATACAGCTGCCTGTTCACTATCCAATCAATGCAAAATTAAATCTAGTTGTTTCTGACTAATATTACATCAAGCACACCTTGCTCTTATTGAATTATTAAATATTTATTCATGTAAAATTCAACAAAAATTGTGTGTGTGCAAACACACACACAAACTTTTTAAATTTCAGTAAGGACACATCATTGACATAATGCCTTCCCTATCCCCGTACTGTAACCTTAACCATCTCAACTAAGTGCCTTAAGTTTACCTTAACCCTCAACAGGCACATTTCCACCTGGCATGAACTGGCGGTTACGCCTCACAGATTTCATAAAACCATCTACACCCACTACAGCTACACGTAATAAGATACATAACAATACAACACAATGGATGGAGAACACCATGACAATATTGCAGGACCACTACCACTCCACAATAACCTCTCTTCTCTCTACACCCTGTAACCCCCTGGCCTTCCAAATTGCCACTGTTTGGGCCAGGAAAATGTACGGCCCCAGGCTGATGAAGCAAACACTGCACTCAGTCCCACCAGAGCGGGCCAGTATCATCTTTCACACATGGAGCGGGCAACGATATCAGCCGGGTCCGCGAAGGTCAATTATGACCAAAAGCCCCTGCTGAGCCCTCCACTCAACAACCCAGTGGGGTCGCACTGCCCACCAAGGAAGTCTGGAAGCTGGCCCATCTACATCTCTGGTCCCCCACGATATTGTCCCCCCATCATCGCCTCCCCCCTCCCACCTCCCCATTTCATTACTGTATCACCACACCTTCCCCTCACCTTCGCCACAGCTGACTCACCATCCCTCTATAGGCCAAACTACCATATCACACGCCCCAACAGGAAAGTCCAGGATTGGTTCTTCAAACCCAGAAGGCTAATCCTAGTGCTCGGTTACTCCAACATTAACTGCATTCCTGCCCACACCATCCCCCTCATCCAACTGGACAGTTACCCCGGGGAAAACACGTACCATTTCTTAAAAATGTGTGAAAAAACATTACCGAACCCCACCACCAAGACTGTCATCATCGGAATCAACAACAAAGACCAGGACCCCAGGCACACCTCCGTAAAACAGTTCAAAGCACTATTTAGGCTGCTGAAGTCTGCCTTCCCCAATGCAGACATATATTTCCCGGTCAGAAATTTCTCACCCAAACTTTCAACAATACATTACAATCCCAGACAAAGACTAAACTCCAGACCATCATTCAGACTCTGTACAAAAAAAAAAAAACATCATCTCAGACTGTAACAGTGCAACTTATAAGGTAACGGAATACATTGACCACTTTTTAAGACCCCTCTCCACCACACACCCTAGCTACATCAAGGACAAATACCACTTTCTGGGAGGGCTTGTATATTTTGCACATGTCAACATAGCTACAGTCGTGATACCTACAGCGTCTCAGGAGGAGCATGATCTTCTGATCTTCTTCTCTAATTCATTCCCTCATCTTTAGGAGTTTGAAATAAAGTGGCAGAGGTTTTTTGTGTGTTTCTGTATGACACATTTTTTAGGATAAAGACATCTCAGCTCGCAAACCAAAGGCAGTAGTGTAAAGAGTTCTTATTATGATACAGCATTTGAAGAGGAGTTATGCCATTTTTAGACACACCTAAAAAAAAAGAAACCTTTATTCCACAGAGTCTCTGCATTTGCTTTCCATGCACTAAACACAATTGCATATACGTAACTGGAACTGCTGCTCATAAATCAATTGTGTCACATCAACTCTTGATTATTATTTTCTAATTACAAATAATAACATGACGGATGAACAGATGGTGCCAAACAGTATTGCAGCAAAATAAAGCCAAACTGGAGTTTATTTACTTAACAGCAGACCTCCGGTGACTTTTAGCTTCTTATTGTTGTGATTGAGTCTACAGAGGAAACACTTGGATATTTACTAAAGCAGACAGGTTAAGTGCTTCTCGTGGCCGGTAGCTAATGTGGGACTGACTAAGCGGGTTGGAAGGCCAACCATTATAGAAAGTAAATAGATTTACCCACAATGGAATCATAAAAACTGTGGGCTGAATGAAGTGCTTTTACTGTTTTGCAGTGAAGAACCAAACTCATATTGTGTTTCCTGTCAGAGGCAATGAGATTTGACTTGACTCTGCCAAAACACAGTAGACAGGGGATGTGAATACATTTTCTTTTATGACAATATTGACTTATACAAGTATGAATTTAAAAATTCAGCATTTTGGGTTTAAAAAAAAAAAGAGGTGACAACATCTCTCATGTTTCTGGTCATGATTGATAGACATATGTCCCACAGGTAATGAATGACCTGTAAAGAGAAAAATAATAACATAGAGGAAACAATTGGATGGAGAAAGTCATCCAAATTCCCATTAATCATAAAACAGAACGGAGGAGAATAAGGGAAAGTCTCGAAAAAGTGGAGATGAAGAGAAAAGGATCAGACAGGAAGAAGTGAGTCAAGGTCTGTCCTTGTTATTGTTGGAAAAGAAGAGGGGGCAGATTGGCAGCCAGTTTTAGAATGTACATGTATTTGTGTGGCTTCAGACTAATGATTAATCTGTATGCATGTCTCTGACTGCCCACTTAACTGATACACCATATTTATTGTTACTGCTCTGTTATCAGTCCCTCACATCTTAAATTTTGAAGTTTTGAGTACATATTTTTAAGACACAACCATAAACATCCATCCATCGTCTACTGCTTAATCTGATGTTCCCCCTCCCTTACCCTCTCCTGGCCAGGTGCATGTGTGTTCAGAGGAGCCGGTAAACACAAGCCGTGGAGCAACGTCCATGCCGGTCGATCCATTTTGCAGGATTCTGTTCTTTTCAATTCTTGCTATTCCTGTCCGATGTTTATTCATATGTGGTTCCTCACTCTGTCAGACTCTTTTCCCTGGCTCTGCCATGATGGACACCAAAACCTTTTGTTATCCAAGGACTCCTGGTTGGCGTCCCTGATCTTGCAAGGTTGGTTTTCTGCAAACAGATGGTAGGGCAAGTGGAGACAGCCACCAGTGTCCCCACAACAAGCCATTAAACCATCACAATGACCCAGATCATTCTGCTTTAAAGGCCGACATTGAATGTACTCCCCCATTAGTAGTTTGCATATGTGTATAATCAACATGAAATAAAACCTTTTTTGGTTTTCCTAGCCTTAGAAATGAACTTTTTTTATGAGCTTTGGTCAAGGGCATTTCATTACAGGCCACCATAGCTCCTGAGATCTGAGTTCTCCATGTGTTACAATCTGCACACACTCTCATTCTAACATACTGAATCTTTGAGGTCACACCATGGCTAGCACTGTTGCCTCACACCAAGAAGGTTGCTGGTTGGCTTTCTGTGTTCTCCCTGTGTGTGTTTGTGGGGGTTGGAGTTCTCCAGGTTATCCAGTTTCCTATACATGAGCATAAAGATTCATCCATGTCTTCCACATGAGGGTCACTGGGCTGCTGGCATAGGACAAAAGACAGGCTACACCATGGACAGGTCACCAGTCCATCACAGGGCTAACACAGAGAAGAACAAAGTTTTGGTGTTCAGTTAACTGCTGTATTTTTTTTAGACATGTGATAGGAAACATTCATTCTATAAAAGTATGTGAATGGAGAGAAGGATCAAGCCTGAAACAGTACTGAGTAATAAAGTGCTGTGAGGTGAGATCTCGGCTGAATTTCTTCATAAGCTGCTAAAAATACTTGTTTATGTGAGAGTGGGCTGCCCTGTGGAGGTGGGTGGTCTGTGATCCAGATATGATGGCCATGACAGAGCTGCTTTCTCACCAGTGTTGTCTTTCAACAAATGGCACAGAGCCCCTCAATGGAACACCAGTTCCATGGTGCTGTCAAACTGACCTGACGGTTGTCTGTGGCAGTTTCATTTAGGTTAGACTGGGACTAGACTTTCTCTGCAACAGAGTTTCCCAGGGAGGCTGAGCGGTTCTTCATTTCAGCCCCCTTTTTCTTAAAATGGTAATGATTCCACCTTATAGAGTATGGACTACCAGGGATGTAGCTACAAGCCATCTGGTTCCATAACTGCAGAGAAGTCATTGGTGGGTTTTGGACGTTGCCAAAAGTTCCTCCTGGGACAAATCCTATTTGTGATATTTATGGACAGAATATGAAGCAAGTGTGGGAAGAGTTTGTCTGGTTTAATAACTTGTTGGCTACATGTAGTGCACACTGATGCTCTGAGTGCGGCATGGACATGTTGGTGCAGCGGTACGAGTGAGACGGGCATTGTACCAGACCACTGAGGTGAAGAAAGAACTGAGCCAGGATGACAAAGCTTTTGATTTACCAATTAACTGATGTTCAAACTCTCATCTGTGGTCAAGAGCTTTGGGCAGTGACTGAAAGAATGAGATTGCAGATACAAATTGCTGACATTAGCTTTCTCTGTGGCTGAGCTCAGATTTAAAGACAGGGTGTGTGTTTGGCCATATGGAGGATTCTCATAGTAAAGCAACTGCTACTTTGTGTTGAAGGAGCCCAGCTGAGATTCAGGTTCAGACATTTGACAAGTAAGGCTTTCTGGATTCCTTCCACCGGACACTCCAGGTTAGACCCCAGACTTTGCTAAAGGGATTATAATGTATATCCCATCATTCAGGATTGTGGACTGACCTTGAATCACTCTCCCTTGCATTTTGGCCCACATTTGTATGCAAGACCAAGTTGTACGAGATGTCATTGTGTTGCTCTAGAGCAGCTCAATTTCTTCTGTTTGTTATTTGGGACAGTTTCTTTTTTCATTTGAAGCTCATCCTTAATTCATATCTTAGCTTCACCCTTTATTTCCTAACCAACATCAGAAAAACTGAAATTTGAAAATGAGGGCAAACATACAAAAATGTACAAGAGATGTAAAAAAAGAGGAAAAAATGCCTGAGGAGACGAATTAGGGTCTGAAGTGAAAAGAAATTGTGGTTTTTATGTTTGAAACCACCAGATGATCTACAAGGTCAAAACAGGCATTAAAATGCATTTAAGTCATTAGAGGTCGCTCAGTTCTTTGTAATGGAGACCACTGACCACCACTGGGGATGTAAACAGCACTGCTGGCATACTGTTCATTATGTAACAATAGCACACACAGAAGAGTCCCTGATGCTTGGAAGAAACCACTAATTGAGCCACAATAGCTTGATGCATTTAGCCTCAATTAATCAACAAAATCATTTCCGTCAAGAAGGCAGAAATCTTCCCAGACTTCCAGCACTGTGAACGATTCAAATGTCATTCATACAGTTGCACACATTGGATCCTGGGAGTTGCACCGGACAGAAGACAACAGAGCATTGGGACTTTTTATTTATATCACACTCTTCCACTTGTCATCCCTGAAGCTAATGTCTCCCAAGTCACACTGTGTAGAGATATCAACAAGTCACTTGAGCTCCATTCATTTCCTTCGTTGGGGAACGTGGAGGACTCGTGTTGACATGACGGCAGTTAGTAACGGTCATTAGTCCTCAACACCTAATCATTTGTTCAAACTTATTGGATTTCACATTCATGTGAGATAGAACAGTGATTACAGTAAGTCCAACTGTACATGACCATATACTGTAAATACTTCCACCCTCTTATGGAGTGCACCATGGTTGACCTTTTCTTCAATTTCCCCCATCCATTCACCCCAATCTCCAGCTAAAGTGGATTTTGCTTTTGATTTTTTTAGGTCTAACCATAAAAAGAGTAGTGGCAAATAATATGCTATTTGCACAGGAAACAATGAGTTGTGTCAAGAACCTGCCAACAATCACCACTTCTGTATCTCTATTTGATTGATTAGACTCTTTCCTTTTACACCTCACATATAGCTGATGGTGAAAAGTCTGAAACTGGGTTTTTACTTTAGAATTAAGTCCTGTCTGCTGCTTGTTGCTGCAACATTTATGTCCGTCCTTGACTATGGTGATGTGTTATACACGCATGTATCTTCTCAAAGCTTACATGCCCTGGATACAGTTTACCATTGAGCTTTGAGGTTCATCACTAATTGTAAAGTGCTGACACATCGCTGGTTATTGTATGCTAGTGTTGGTGATGGTCTGACTTGTCCACCCACAGATCCAAACACTGGCATATTTTAATTTATATGTCTATCTTGGCTCTGCTGCCTTTATATCTTCAGGCCTACATTCATCAGAACAGTACAGGCAGTTAGTTTTTTCAGTCGCAGGACTTATTCTTATTATCAGTTCCAAGGAATTTTGGGGAAAAAAAGGCATTTAAATATGTGGCTTCTTCTTCCTGGAAGAAATTGCCTGATCTGAAAAACACTACAATATTTTTTAAATGAATTGGTGGCTTAGGAGGCTCGAGTTGGAGATTATGTGATTGTATATCACACTCTGTATATTTTAAGTAGTTTTATGTATATTATATTAATTTTGTTTGTGTATACTGTATGCTTGAGTGGCTGTATCTGTGCCACAACCTACATGTAATGCTGCTCGTCTTGGCGAGGACACTCTTGCGCAAGAGATTTTTAATCACAATATGTTTTTATTCCAGGTTTAATAAAGGTTATACTAATATTAACAATAGTAAGCAGTCGCCACATTTTTCCAGTTTGAAATAACACCACCTGCTTTGTATTCAAACTGGATTATATTCCACAAAAGGTGTTTGTTTGCCAACCCTAAAAGACCCGTATGATCCATTTCAAATCCGTTTCAAATTAAAACCTAAATAAATATCGCCAAGTTAGGTTGTTTAAATTTTTCTCTGCCCATCTGAATGCCCTTCAATCCTCATGTAAGCAACGCTAATCCACTTGTGTGTTGATATGGACATGACTTTACCTTAAAAACACACACACACACACACACACACAATCGGAGACCACATGTTTTGAGTAGACACACACATGCGCCTTCACCCGTCAGATGATAGATGATGAGTCTTTGTGGAGAGGAAATGAGCTGAATCAGTCGTAGCAACAGTCCTGTTACCGCGTGAACGCCCAGGGTAAACACACACACACACACACACACATATCAATGTCTGATGCCAAAGGTTTTCAGTTGGGTCACAGACACACTTATCTCATTACCCTTTACTCAATGTCCATATTTGTGTGTATGAGTGAGCGTCAAAGTGTTAACGCTTGTGCACACGTGCGTTCTCTCCTGTACAGTGTTATGCTTTATTAGCTGTATCCATTAGGAGCCATGTGAGAATGATTAAAGTTGGCAAGGAAAGGTTAGCAGGAGGGAAAGGTGATGAGAGACTGAAAGTCAAGGAAGTTTTACCAAAGAAGGGAAGAACCGTGGACAGAGTGGAGGAAAGAACGAGATGAACAGCGCTCAAGGGCAATGGTCACATCTGGCCAGAGTTAATGTCTAAGAGAGGAATGGATGGAGGAATGGATGAACCAATACGAGTCCTCACTCTCTCTCACAAACTTTTATCAAAGTTCTTGCACAAATGTCCTCTCTTCTTCTGCTCAGCTCTATCACACACAATCAATCCTATAAAAAAAAAAAAATCACCATACTGAATATTCATCAATGCAGCAGCACAATAAATAAAGCACGCTCCTGTCACTGTAATACATTACGCAGTGTTTGCTGACCCATTCCCTGAGGATCTTCTGGGTCAGCAGCCGCTCCGAGAGAGAGACTGGAGTAAAGTCGTGTTGTATTTCAGGAAACATTAAAACTGACCTTTGAAATAGCTGCCACTTATGAGAAGCTTAAGCCTAAAATGAAGAGATTTTTTTAGCTCCACACACAATGGGTTCCATGATTTTTATTTAATTGTTACTGTTTTGAGTTTAATGGTGTGTCAAGGCTCGATGCCACAAAGGATTAATTAAATAGATGTGTTTACGTGGCATACAGTTAACCCTTTCAAATACAGGACTTAAATTAAAAAAAAACTGCTCCATTCCAGCAAGTTTAAATGTTGAGCATCTCAAAACCAATATTCCTTCAACCTGCTATATTTGTGTCTTTTGTATCTCCAAGTGCTCCAATAAAAGTACTTAAACAAGACTATTTCAGCTTCTTCTTAACATTTTGTGTTCGTAGTGTCCTAGAAGAAGAGCCGAGAGATTAAAGAAAAACTCATTGGTTTCATGTGAGAGCTCCCAAATCCCCAAATATCCTCCCAGATACAGTTACTGTTTTGAAACTCAACACGGCTCTCAGTTTAGTCTCAAAACAGCAAAAGTGAACTGAACCAAAACGTGGGGAGTTTGCCAAGGGCCAATGGACAGGGAGACATCATGATACATGTATTAAAAATAATGTTTTTTTAAATCAAATCTACAAACAACAAGTTTTAAAAGTGTTATAACATTCAACACGCATTTATCAATATGCTCAAATTGAATAAGAACATGTCTATTCTAGTTGAGAGAGAATGTGAGATGAAAAAGAATGAAATTGTATTAAAGTATTAAAGAAACAGAAAATAAAAAATGTACATCATTTGAACTTGGCATGTAAGTGTGATTAGCTAATATACCTTTAATTACAGGTATATTGTAATACATAGTACAGGACAAACTGATTTGATAATCAAACTAAATTCTACAACACTACATGTAATCCTCTGGGGAATATAAATGGCTGCACCAAATATCAGCATAATCCATCAAGCAGTTGTCAAAGATCAGCGCAATGTAATCTCTCCACTTATATCTATTGTGTTGCATTTGGGGTACTGAGTAGAGAATTCATTTCTCAAAAAAAATCACAATTTCCTAAAAAATAGCTACCATTTTGTCCCCAAAGGTTCCCTCACAGCTCTGAACATGACTCGCTCATGTGTTTTCAAAATGAAGTGGTGAGAGAGGTTTCTTTTAGTTCCTCTTTCAGACACATACAATCCCCGCTGCAGATGCAGACTGTCCGTCCTCACATGCCACATCAAACACCTGCAAATCCTCTGAAGGAAACCATAAAGTGTCATCAGCAAACACAGACACCAGAGATAGACAGTGGTGGACGGCCCGCCTGTATCCCACCTGCCTGCGTAATGACACTGAATAAATCACGGACGATGTGGGCAAAACAAACAGGAGGATGGCTCGGTAAACTAAGGATGGACACGTCGTAAAACCTTTCAGTGCGCTGGGCTCCTGTTTAGAGTTGTGGGAACTGTTGTCCTGATGTTTATATGTGCCTGGAAAGAGGAAGGCCATTCACTTAAACAGGGGGTACATTTTATTCATTATTTGGTCACTGTGGCAACAAGGACTGCGAAGGTATCTTTGGAAAACAGCAATTTTTCACAATTATGCTCAACTTTGTACTGTTATTTCTCTCTCAGCAGACATTAAGTAATAAGAAAGACTTGGAACAGACTTCAAAATCAATCTTGAGTGCTGGTGACTTTTCAAAAGTTGGGGTTAAAGTGTAAAAATGTGGATTGTCTTACAAAAATGAATGCATGACATATAAATGATACGAATGAAAGATGCATGGATGTTTGGTACAGTGGTACCGTACGTGGAGGCATGAGGAAGGCCGGATCTCCTGCTGTTTTCCAGAAGTCGAAAGGTAACACGTGCATAAAGATCTGTGTTATGACTTCAGGGAGAGAAAAGTCCAACTAAATCTCACATTCACATCTCTTGATTGCAGAAACAAACATTTATCCAAGTTGATTCAAGGCAGAACTTGGCAACGGCTCCCAAAGTCTGAGCTGGAACTGAACCAATTGTTAGGTACTGCTCTGCCCTTGGGACAGCTTTTCATCAGGTTAGGTCTTTGATTGTGCAGATGTAGTCGTCCCCCCCCCCCAAGTTAATTTGGGGTGAACTTTCTCTTCTTATTCTGTCTTTCTCCTTTGTCTTTTAACTGTGAGCAGTCCCTGTAGTGGCTAATTAACATGTAGTCTTTGTATGCTCCATTTAGGCAGCCAAAATTATCCACTGCTGGGAGTTGTAGGAATGTGCAGCCTATAAACAAATTATGAAGCGTGCATGGGTTTCTCTTCCCTCCTCATGTGCAATCATGATAATCAAGACTTCTATCATATGAAAAAAAGGCCCAACGCAGCGATATGTTAATATGCGGTGATGACTTTCTGCTCTTGTGTTGTAACAGCTGTGGTTACACAAGAGAAAAACAAACCCCCTCTGAGTCTAGTATGCAGCCCAGTTTTCTCCTCTCTCATCCTCTGTTTTCTTTTCACCCTCTCTTTCTTACATCTCTGCATCAATGTCTTGTATTTACTTTTGTGGATGCAACAGGTCACGTATTAGAGGGCAGCCTGGGACACGTTGTTCTGCCTGAACCTGGACAAAATGTACAGAAACAAAACATGTAAGAGGTGGTGTCTAAAAGTCTAAAAAAGAGGTTTGAGGATAAACCATGAGTGAAAAGTGAGTGGGCCTGAAAAGTGATCCCATTGTGGAAGTGTCTGAAACCTGTATTCTGTTAAATGACCACCAGGGGAGCATTTCCACTGGCTTATGAAACCAGTAAACATTTTCCTGAGGGGTACATGGTCTCAGTCACAAGTTTCTGTTTTTATTTTCGTTGGAGCCACCGTGATGTCCATTTTGGGATTTATGGTGTGATTGACAGAAGATGGTTCTCTTGGTGTGAGTAAGATCCACCCCTCGTTTTCTTCACTACTCCACCCAGACTGTACTGTACCAAATATTGGAACCATTGGGGCCAGTTATTTTGGTACTATTCCTAATGGAAATGGAAAAAATACATACTGTACCAATTGTTATGATCCTTGCTTATTACACTTTGTGTTGATGATGCATAGATAGACCATAGGATACCATGGAAATAAACATGACAAACACCATGTCAAGTAGGTTACCCAAGCCAACATGAAGGCACCCGACTAAAACCACAACATCATTTCAAAATGTTTCTTCTGAACCTGTCCTAGTCTGACCCATCAGGAGTGGTTTCCACAACAGAGATAGATCGATAGAGTCCTCCATTCTGTTTATCACCAGATGTGTGCCCATATACATTATAATCACGCCTCAATCAGTAACACATGAATGTCCCACTCTCTAACTCACTCACTCCCACTCATCTCTTCTGTCTTCATCTTTTCATAGCCCCCCCCACAACTCCAACTTCTTGTGTTTCACTTAACACGCCCCAAAAAAACGAAAAGCACAGGAGAAATGTTGAAATGTTGGACTATGTTTCAGTTCTTATTCCCCCCGGCCGCCTCCCTCCTCTCACCCCCCGTCCCCCACCACTCACACACACCCTGTCTCTCCTGCCAACACAGAATCCCAGCCATGAGCAGTGTTTCCAGCAGATCCTGTGTGATTTAAACACGTGTTTAAACACATTCTGCTAATTAGATTCACAATCGTGCTGGCTTGCATGTGCAAAGGCTCATTTGTGGTCACTGTGTTGACAACACAAACATGTACTACACACAGTGGTCATTCACAGCACACGTGACAAACTGAAATATCTCTGCTGTAAGTTCACCTTTTTTTGTTTTAACAGCCAAGAGTGGCTGCACGTCTTGAAACTCACAGCTCAACAGGATTTACCGACGGAGAGGGAGCACGGATCGTGGGCGTCAAGAACCCCTAGAATTGGAAGGTTTTCACCTCAGAAATTCAGCCAGAGTTTTCAAATCTCTGCTGCAGTCACCTGTGGCCTCACATGTCTCACCACTGAGACCCGATGTTGCTTAAGTGGAGAACAATAGAATGACAGATGTGGCCGGGATTATTCTGAGATGCCACGGTGCAAGAATAAAAGCACCGTTGTTTAAAAAGCAGCTCGAGTGCAGACGTCTGAACCGCTGCCTACAACTGTCTCCACAGGGACAGGATTGGTGAGCAGGAAAAGGAATGATTTCTCATCCTCTCTCTCTACTATTTATGTCCTCAATCCTCAACCCAGACAGTCACAGCAGACGGCCACTGACCCAGAGTCTCTGACTGATGGACGTTCCTTCATTGTCAATGAGTGATTGCTCAGTGTGGGGTTTCTCTCTGTTGAATAATGTCTTGATCTTTCCATTTCTTTCCATTTCCACATCTGTCTGGAGAAAATGACTGTTGCTGCTATGCAATAAAGACCAGAAAGAAAACTCAGGTCTCTTATCTCACATGTGAAGTTTTGTGCAGATCGGGCAACATACAGTGAAGTTACAAGCCACTTTCAGCTAAAATAAAAATGGCTGACTTCCTGTTGGGTCAAATTCATGTTCGTAGACATGTTCAGGGTCGGTGTCTTGTTTCACGTACTAAGTTTTGAGCAGATCGGTCAATGTAAAGTGAAGTTTCAGGCCACCTTATCTTTCGCAGCGAACTGTCGAAATTTCGCCAAAATTCCGATTGGTTGTCGTGGCCACGCCCTTTTGAATCTGCAAGACCTTTTGATAACTTTTTATCTTCGATGTGTCTCGGACAAAATTATGCATTTTTTGTGTTAAACATGATCAGACAAGTTAGTTCTTTTTTTAAATTCAAAATGGCCGACCCTTTTTCCACCAAGTTTCGCGACATTTGGTCATACATTTTTTTTTTACTAGTTCTGATTTGTGCGCCAATTTTTGTACGTTTTCACCAACGTTTAGTACATCCAAAATGTGATCTTCACACCAGTGTGTGCGTGTACGGGTCCTATTAGGATAAGGAGTAAAACAATACAGATTATGTATGTAACTTCTATCCAGGAATGAGAGTTATGGTTTTTAATAAACCGCACAACTGAAGCCAAAACTAAAATAATTGCCGTTCAGTGGCTCCGTGCATCTGCTGACAATGCAGTTTCCAGACTCTTATATCACACGCTTTAATGTCTACAAGGAATTCAAAGCTACAGCGTGTAACTGTTGTTGATCTTTTTTTTATGTTATTATTCTTTCTCTGTAATGATGTAACATTATAACCAGCAGATCTTAATCAGTTCCTCTGTGAATCCAAGTAAACATCCCCCAAGTTGTTCTTGATATATTATATTATATCATATCATAATATAATCAACTGACACCTAATGGCATGAAGAAACAAAAAGTGCTCTGTAGCTCATTTTATCCATTTGGAAAAGACTAAGAGAGGCACATTGAAAACTTATTTCCACATCACTGTGCCACACTCATTACACTATGGCTTTTAAACTCTTTTTACTTGACTTTCCACCGCAGTAAAGAAGCCACAAGGAGAAACGGGTGAAAGAAAGAGTGAAGAGTTAGAAAATTTGCTCCGTTTCTATCGTGTGTTTAAATTGCTCTTTGGCACGCCACTACGTTCATGTTCACAATATCAGCTTTATTATGTCAGCGTTGTTTACAGCTCCTGTCAAGCCTGTAAAAAGCTAAATAAAATAAAACACAACCCCTGAATAATCAAGTGATGCAGGTTTAACTGCCAGATTTACAAGGCAGAAAACCTCATGTCTCTCAACTTCTATCATCAGGTTTCTTGTGAGCTCGCCCCTTAAAGCATGGCTTGGTAATTTGTTTGTTGAAATCCATCTTCAAGTTGTGAATAAAGAAAGTTCGTAAAGGTTTGTGGGTTTTTGAGATGTCTGTAGACATCGCAATGTTGTTCAACTGGGTCATGCGTCACACCACTGATGCTGATTGGAAAACCTGCACGCTTTGCAAAAGACATTTGACGTGTGAGGGTTTTATACTTGTGCTATCCAAAACCTTCACATGCCTCCCAATTGTGGGTCTCTGGGAATATCTGGCATCGTGGGTTTTTGTCAAAGATTTGGATGTGGTCTTATAGAACCGTGGTCCAGTGGAGCAGTTCACTGGTTTACAGTCGTACAGTAGCTCCCAGTTGTGAGTAGCTGTAAAATGGGATGTCTCGATGAAAGACGCCGTCTGGGTGTAGTCGTTCTCTGCTCAAGCAGCTGCATTATCACACACCTCACCTCCCTGACATGATCCCCTCTGGACCCGCGCTCCCCCAGCCCCACTCCCGGGGCCCAATTGTGTTTACACCACGGTGTCAACATCTGTGTACATTCTGCCCAAACAAACGCTGTGCCGAGTGCGCCGCAAAGCTGTGATGAAGGCAGACGTCTGCTGTAAAACTGACAGGGGAGGAGAACGAGAGCAGGACCCCTCTTAACCTCAACTCGTACTGTTGCCATAGACAGTCACTCACACACACACACACACACACACACACGTTGAGTCTACAGTGAAGTTTGAAAACACTCACACCCTTCATTTACGCCACTGACATTTAGAGTGGTTGAAAGGATGACACGCGTGCACACAGACACTCACACACGCTCACGCTCTGAATGATGAACTATAAAACCACAAGAGCTTCGAGTATTTATACACACTGTGTGCCACGGTTACTACAGAGGTCGCCGCGACACAGTCTGAACATGAAGGCAGCGGACAAGGACATTGTCCTACAGTGTGGCAGGTGTAGAAGTAGGAATGTTTATGCAAAGCCACTTTTCCACGATACAGTTCCGCCTCGGCTCGCCTCTACACGGTTTGGTTGGTCCATCATTACATTATAGTACCTCCTCCACATGGGCGGGGTCATCACAGCGCGGCTGCATGAAACTTTAGGTTATTAACATAACCCCGGTTCTCTGAGTAATATGAGTGAGATGACTCACTATGGGATGCACGCCCCTGCTGCAGCCCTCAGAAGCAACAATCTCATTACGCCAATCCTGATTGGCTGGTGAACGTGTCCGTCCCACCTACCATAAATACCGTATGCGGACGGCACCACGTCGTTCAAGATAAGCACCTCTTCTCAGAGATTTTAGACATTTCTTTGCTGAATGTTGGAGATTAACCCACGTTTTCGGAACTGTTGAGTCTTTTTAACTGAGGAAAAGCAAAATAACCCTTGTCGTGTCGAGTCCAGTGGAAACACATACAAGATTACATAAAATATGATTTCTTTCTGGCCATGTGCATTTGTTTTTAGGGGAACATAAGCCGTGGAGCCATGTCCGCGTCGGTCAGCATCCGTGGCTCAGACCAACAGCTGTTTCCTCTTCTTCCTCTACTGTCCGACAACAGACCATGTCACCATGTTTGTGTGTGTGGCACAAATCATTAACAGAGAGAACACAAGCAAGAGTCAGTGGGGACATTTGTGAACACTTGGAATTGTGCATTGCAGGTTAATTAAGTTTAGTTGAAGTCGTCTGGAGGAGGCAGGAAGTTGTATTTAGCTAAATTAAATGAAACAAAATTGTGTCTGGCCCCACTGCAGCTCCTTAGGGGACCTGATTTGGGATTTATATTTTCTGTAGCTTAACCAAAGGCGTATTAAGGAGACTGAGATTAGAAACGATTCATCAGTCATCCTGACAAAAGCTACTTAATTAGGGATAACTATGGATGTTTGTAGTTACCGTATGTGTTTCAGTGATAATATTGTTTTTAAAGCTCGTGTTCACATCACCCCCACGTTAATAAAACCTGAAATCACTGGCATCTCTGGGAGGTGGCTGACATGCGAGTGGCTGAGTCCCACCGCCACAAATAACTATCACGTGACGTACGACTATTCAGGACACAGCAAGTCAAAGGTCATTCTCGGGGTTTACAGGGTTGTTCGAGGCCACATCGTGCTGTAGATCCAACACGGTGATTCCCACGGCAGGGCGACACCATGTTGACTCACACTGTGACCCAAAAAAAAATAACTCAAATTCAAAACTTTGTGTCTCTTCCCACTTCTATTTTTTTTTTACCTAAAAAAACACACATATGGTGAATGTGACATGACATGAAATGAAGGCTGAGACATCAAGGACATCTTCATAAGGACATGGTTACGACACAGAAGGAGTGGATTTACACCCCGAGCTGTGTTGAAAACATTTATACACGCCTGCAGCACAAATGACAGAGCTTCGATGCCAAAATGAGAAAGTGGGAGGACGTTATTTTTACTAGGCATTCTCACACCTTTGTCTTAAATAATCCATTCAGAAGAACACAGCGCGACTATTTCCAATCCATGTAATTAGAGACCTTTGTGTCTTTGCACTTGTGTGTTCCTGTAATTAAAAGGCGACTCGAGGAAGATTTCCCATCCGTTCTGAACACGAGGCCATGAAATGTTGGTCAGATTGGCAACATCGCTTCACTGCGAGTCTAGTAATTATCACGAGAAAAAGGAAAAGAGAAGCCCAAAGCAGAACGACGGATAGAAACAACTTTATTTGGTGGAAAAACATGGAAATATATCTTTCTATCTTTCTTTGCCGTGAACACAAACGTTGTCTTTCCAATGTCAAGTTTTAGAGCTAACAAGCACTTCTGTAAAATCCCTGTAGTTGATGGTGGAGAAACTGTGATGTTGTTTTAAAGCCTAAAGTCATTTTTATATTAACCAAACACCATTTATTTTCATCTAGGAAAGTCGAAGGATCAACAGTAAATCACATTTACTTCATGTTTAAAACTGTATAACTTTGCAATTCACAGATGTTTCAAGTCCATAATATAAATGTAAAGCAACTTCTACTCAAATTGATGAAAGGTCAATGAAGAACATGACTTTTATTTGATTATTTCAAAAGAAGTGCAATAATCCTGAGGTAAGACAATGTCTACGACAGAGGAAACAATGCTGTCAAAGGTGTGTAAAAAGAAAAAAGACCCAAATGCAGATTCCAAAAATGAACAAGAGAGTCTTAAATAACAGCAAATGTAAAGAGGGAAACAAATGTAACCAAAGACTAACGAACAACCCAAACCAGAGCAACCCAAATACCCAACACAGACACTAACGCTGACACTGAGGAGCACAGAGACTAAATACAGGCAGGGACAATCAAACACAGGTGTGACTAACAAGACACAGGTGAAACACATTAGGGCGGGGCAGACACGACAGGAAGCCAAACTACACACAGGGTACACAGGGAAGGAAAACTTCAAAATAAAACAGGAAGCAAAGAAAACAGGAAACCAGAAAAAGAACTGAACACTCAAAGTAAAGAAAACAAAAAATCCAAACTGAATAAATGTAAATAAAACTAAAAGTGACAGAGAAAATCCAGGGATAAATGCAACAGAATGAATCGTCCCCCTCACTCACCAGGGCTGCAGCTTTGCAGTTGCACAATCGTAACATCTGCAGACCTACAGGCAACAATCGTGCTTTGAACGCGTCGCCTAACCTCGGCATGAGAGTCTCCAAGGGCTGGAATTCATGAAACATGTATTTCATGATAACATTTTTCTTTAATTTAAATGATGCATGGGCCCACACGGGGGGAATTGTGGCTAGCACGGTTCGAATCCTGGTTTGACCGACGGCCTTTTCTGTGAGGTTGCATGTGTGCACAGGGGTTTTTCTCTGGGTTCCTCCCACAGTCCAAAAACATGCAGAGGTTAACTGGACACTAAATATTAAATTAATCGTGAATGTGAGAGTGAATAATTGTTCGTCTGTGTTTGTTTGTCCTGTGATGGACTGGTGACCTGTCCATGGGTGTAACCCTCCTTTTGCCCTATGTCAGCTGTGAAGCTGCTCCAGCTCTCCCTCAGCCATCATGTGGAGGATAAAGCGCTAGACAGTGAATTAATTAATAATTCATGTGTGAAATATTTCATTGTTTTCTGTCCATAAAAGATTTTTTATAACCACAATTAACTAGTTTCTACTGTTACCTGAGGAGGAAAAATCCGTCTTTATAGTCATCCGACCCTGTCTCCAATCATTTTAACACCATTCTGTGAGTTTTTGGACACAGGGATTCAAACCGAGAACCTTGTGATTGTTAAAGTTAGAGGACAAAAAACTAAATATGAAAAAAAAAAACATTTATCAAGAATTTTGTAGAAATCTGGTCACATTCCATCAATGGTTCACTGCGCTGAAACCTTCCTTGTTCCACGTAACTCAAGTAGAAAACCTTGAAAAGCAGATAAATGATGTTTGTAACTCGTCTCTGTGAATCTCATTACCCACAGTCTCTCTCCAGGTTGTGTTCGATTCTCTCCTCTCTGCATCAACTGTTTTTCCCCTTTGTCTATTTTCTTTGCTCACTTTCCCACTGAGTTTCACCACAGAGTCAGAGTCAGACTCGAGTCCAAGCAGATCGTCATTGGAAAGAATCTGTTCTAATTGACGGCCCTGGTTAAATAAAGGTCAAATAAATTCTGAGAGAGAAAAAACAAGGTCCCGTGAAATTGGACCAGAACCACACCTGCAGCCTGGAAATAATCAGACGGGGCTGGGTCGCGTTCCTGACCCAACAGAACAGATCTGGCTCGTCGCAGTGGTGATAAATCAAACAGACCCCACCCACTCGGTCAGCTTCAGGACCTCTCAGCCGCTCAGTTGTGGAAACCTGTGATTTCAAACATTTATCTGCACCAATCAAGTCCTTTTTTTTTTCCGGTGTAGCTTGAGCAAAAACAACATCATCTTTTATTCTTGTTTATCTTTTAGATTTCACAGCACATTATTGGTCATTTAAACAGGATTACGCTGCTGCTTTGGGGAATCCTCGGTTTTGAATGGCTAGAGGGAGCAAACGTGCAGCTGCAGTGTGTGTAGATGTTGTGGAGCTGAGGGCAGCAGCCGATTGGCTGGTTGCTAATATAAACTTGACTGTATGGAATGAAATTCAATGTTAACAGAGCTAAAAGCTGGATAATTGGATTTTTGCTCAACCATATCTGAGAGTGACGCACCCAGAAAAACAGCGACCTAGCTAACAACTTTTGGTTCCCAAAACGTTTTGGGAATGTTCCCTGAAGGTTCCCCTAACATTAGTTTATGGTTGCACATTTGGTTCCCAGAACGTTACTTTGTCACAACCTTCATACAGCCTTTAGAGAACGTTCTCTATAGGTTCCCAGAACGTTCCCCTAATGTTGCTTTTCTACAACCTTCATACAACCTTCTGGGAACCTTTAGAGGACGTTCTCTAAAGGTTGTGACAAAACTTCTCTATGGTTGTATGAAGGATGTAGAAAAGTAACGTCAGGGGAACGTTCTAGGAACCTTTAGAGAACGTTTTCTAGAGGTTTGTCACAACCTTTAGAGAACATTCTCTAAAGGTTCCCAGAAGGTTGTATGAAGGTTGTAGAAAAGCAACATTAGGGAAACGTTCTTGGAACCTAAAGTGTTATGTAGAGACTTTTTTTTCAATTTAACGTTGTCGACTCCATGTTTTTATATAATAAGTATATAATATTTAATTTACAATATTCTGTGTATTTCACAAAAGGAATATGATGATTATCAATGCAAAAACAGCCTTTAAAACCAGGGAAAGTCATCACACATACCTTATCATGATATGACGATTTGCAAAATCTAAGACGATATCTTGTCTCCTGTCACCATATCCATAAAATATCAAGTCCCAATGAATACCAAGTGGTATTTTGGCTTTAAATGCCCTTCCCTAACACACAAAATGGAGTCAAAGAAGTTGGTGTGAGGGACAATCAGTCGTCCAAAAACTTGCATCCATTACTAACAACCCACACAGATCCTCTGAAAGACCACAGAGCCTCCTTCAGACGCACCATCAGGGGCTGCAGTCAGTAATAATAATCGATGCCGTGCCTGTTGCTGACCACGCTGCGTTCACTGTGTGATTTATTGCGGCGGGGGGGGGGTTGTTTGCCATGAGGTCGACACAAACCACCAGAGGAGACTCTGACTCACGGAGCGAGTGGGTGGGGGAGACAGCGAGACAGCAGGGGACATTTTCCTCCGATCTTGGATGATTAGTGTGTTGTGGTGCAGTCTGGGCAGCTCCTCGCAGAGACTAAAGGTTGTGACAGAGTTCCACTTAGACATGTATAATATACATGCATAAAAACACTCTAACACACTAATAAATGTACATGTGGCTGCACACACCACGAGTACACCAGCATACACAGTTATATTTAGCCATGAATGGCAGTAATGTAATCACTCTGCGGTTGTTGCAAGTTTCACCCTTTCACTATTGGCCCACAGTTTAAATCATACTGGCCACACTTTTTGTGTTAATATACAAAATCATTGTGTATATACAAGAGGATTTAGATCACTGTCTTATTCAGTCAGTCAATTCAACTTCTTTTTTTAATAAAAATAAAAGACTTCCACCATGATCTGTAGGTTATATAATGCGCGTGTGTAAAGGGTCAATTAAGCATAATATTGTTATTTTTTATGTTATTATTTGACTGGTCCGGCCCACTCGAGATCAAATGTGGCCCCTGAACTAAAATGAGTTTGACACGTTTCACAAATGTGCACATTGTAAGGGTGGAGCACATGTTCATGCTCAACAGTGATATATAATAGTGTGTGTACAGTATGTGCAGATGTATGTATGTGATCCCCGGTGCATACAATGTAACTTGACGTGAAAACCATACAGTTATATACCAGTCTTATTTTTTTTTATAATTTGACAATTTGATATTTGACTTAAAAATATGGGTTAATTTTAATTTAATTATTTTAGATTATTGATACAATGCCATATTTCCTTTTGTTCTGTGCTGAATTGTATTTTTTCTGTTAAGTTTAAGTTTTTGTTCCAATTTACATTGACCTTTTATCTCCTTTTTTATATGTATTTAATGGACTTTATAAATTATTTTGAAAGGAATTAAGGAATTATGCATCCAAATCCAACATTTTTTTATCAGCCATGGTAACTAACTGGACACAAATGGACACAAGGTATTTCAACAATCATTTAGAAATGACTTACAATAATGTAAATGCAAAACTCTAATGATTCAAAAACTTTACAGGATTTTTCCATTTAGAATAAATGATAGGGGTAATCAACTTCACTATACATATTGACTACACACACATGTGCAGAGCGACCTCCGTTCAGTTCCAGATCATTTCCGCACATTCTGTTTTTGTCTAAACTCAGGGTCTCCCAGAGGTCGCCTGTGTAAAGGGGGCGGCTGGTTTCACATAATAATCGGCCAACCACAAGGAACCTTCACCCAGATATCCTCATTTTCACAGCAGGAATATAACTTTCACCAAAAACCGCAGAATGTATGTTGTTTCAGGCCAGCAAATGAGTCGCCGGGTTAAAAGTGAGCGGAGAGCTTTACAAATGTGAGGGAAATGTCGGCAAAGCATAACCAGGCATGAGGTCACCCGTTTGTGTGCTATATGTCGGTGTGTTTTTTGGAGTTGGATGACAGCGGGGAGGACTGGGGCTGAGCCAGAACATCAGGCCAAAAGGAGGTACGGGCTGATATAGGAAGACCATATGGAAAGCATTTGGCAATCTGGTAATCTGAGCCTAAAATCTGGGGTCAGTCTTTTAATAGTTGGCGAGGCGAGGAACATCTCTTTGACCCCGCGAGATGGACGTAAATATACGTACGTGCACGCTCGTTCCCCCACACATTCACACACACATACACACACACACACACTGCTGTCAACCCACATCCATGTGGCAGTGATCTGGAACCCCAATTAGCAGAGGATGGCAGTGGAAGGAAGGGGAGGGTGAAATTGGAAAAGAGGTTTCTCTGATTGAGGGGAAATGGGAAACAGGCATAAACCAACCTTGCCCTTTAGCCTCACACACACACACACACACATATGAGTAAATGATGGTTACTGGATCAGTACTTGGAGTCGGCCAAGTGCTCGGTGCCGATCTGTCCCCTGTGATTACAGCCTCCGCTCCCTGGATGCCAATACACGTTGGTTGGGGAGAAAAAAAACGAGAGAGAAAAAAAGAGTTTTGGAGGCTGTGATTACAGATTGAATCACGGACTAATCTGATACGATTACTCACTCCAGCCGTCTTTTCTGTGGTTTGCACTCTCAGATGACTATAGTATAATAAGCCTCTCATACAATGAGAAACTGACACTTCTGTTTAGATAGTGGCAACAAATACGGAGGCAAAGGTCAAACCTTAAACCGAGGCTTTACACGGCAGGACACGAGTAGAAGACGGGTTCCAGCTCCATGTGACTGACTGAGTGTCATTAAGCATTATAGTGAAGCCTTCCAGCACCAGACATGTTGTTCTGCAGTCAGCCACGTCTAGCTGTCAGCTAAAGGGGACAACAAACTGAGTTCTGTTAGCACAGCACAGTGCAGCTGGAAATAAGTCAAGAAATACATCTAAAGTGAGATTTAAAGCTGGCGATGTGACAGAGGATATTATTAAATTCTACAAAGACAAAAGTCCATCCAGTGAAGGAGATATTTGCGTCCTGTAGAGCAACTTAATAACCACTAGTCATAATCTGAAAATCTCTAAAGTTTAAGAAATAATCTGTAAGAAAACTGTATCATAAAAACAACAACAGAACAAAATGTCAATGTAAATATCTTTCCTTTGTTGTCTTGGAAAATTGTTTCAGAAACTGTCTTTAAGGAAACGCTGTAGTACATGTGCTCGGCCTGCGTGTGGCGCTGTGGCAACGCTCTACCAAAAACATAGAAGAAGACGTTGAGCGTGCACAAAGAGCATACGTGCTGTGTGCAAACTTTAATATATAAATACAAAGCACTGAAATTACATTATACAGAGACAGAGACAGAGCGACTAAGGAAAGAAGATACGTGCTCATAAAGCAACAGACCAAATAATCTCCAAACACAAGAAGACGATGACAACGACAACAATAACGACGGTGAAAACCATTGAAGTAGTGCATCAGTCGTCTACAGGGAAGCGTTTTGAGATTTTCCCACACTGGGACCAGTTTCTGAGCTCCCAAAATACCATAAAAAACAATAATTCACCTACACTCGTTTTACATGATGCTGTGTAGCACAGGATCTCTCCAAGACTGAAAGAAGCAACTGAAATTAAACAAACAGATGCTGTTTTGGTAGAAAATAGAAGAGCATTCATTTGTGAGCTTTGTAGGTTCTGGTCTAGGCTTGCTTTGCGGTTGCCTTCTTTTTCTTCACTGCACAGTTAAATAAAGCTCCTCTGCACCAGCCACAGAATAACTGTATCCTGGCTCTGGGATTCCATGGCTGACTATTCAATTTAAACATTTCTACAGGGTCCTTTGAAGTACACTGATAATATTAATACCTGGCATTAAAATACTCTTTTGTGATTAGATTGTGATTAGATAACTTGGAAGTACAGGTGTAAATACACCCGAGGACGGATTGTTATCCAATCTGCCAAACTAGGTGGTCGGAGATGTATTGTGACTGACTTGTGCCGCCATCTGATGGTGAAGTGGGATACTACAGGGGGTGGTGACATAAGGCGATATGATGTTAATGTGGACACTGGGGACTCATGTTAATACCAGGTGTAAATGCTTGTCGTGAAGCGCTATCCGATCACAGAAAATGCATTCTAATCCATAGTTAGCATAAACAAAATGTTACTGAAGCAGAACAAATTTAAATCCAAGCTTCTCGCTTTTGACTTTGTCGTTGAATTGTCATAGTTGGAAAACAGGTGGGTATCAGTTTAGTCATGTTTCCACTGATTGGAACGGTTCTGTTCAGTTAAGTACGGTACGGTACGAATTGTTTGGATTTTAGCCCCAACAGTTCCATTCTTTGGTGCCTTTCCATTGGGGTACCAGAGTAAAACAGAACAGTACGGGCAAGGTGGCTCCACCCACGACAGTCTGACAGCTGATTGGGCGACAGAAAAACATCACTCCCTTGCGTTTGGTGTAAATATTCCATGGAAGTTGAGGCAAACGCCTGCAGTCTATTCTCATACAAAGCCACAGCCACAAACAGAGCAGAGGAAAGAAGGGTGTCCTCCATTGTTGTCACTTTCGATGTCATCGTGTGTCATCATGCTACCACCTACCCAGTAAAGGCACTGTTCTCAGTCGTCCTGTGCTAAACCAAACCGTACCATGATGGAAACACAGCATTAGAAACCCAGCTTCCAATTTGACATGAGAAAAAAAACCAGTTGGAAATGTGTGTGTGGCCTCTTCAGAAATCTGACGCCAACTTTATTGAAAGACAGTTAGCACTTGATAATCTCACAGTGGTTCATCTAAATCCCCTCAATTTGTCTCGAGTGCATAAAGATTTTTTTTTTTTCTGGTTCTTGGAGGAATTACTCACCGTCCAGGTGTCATCTTCCATTTTACGTCCTTCTAGGAACATGGACGGCGCCTTTTTAGCACCCATTGACAACCTCAAGTGTCCTCAGGACCCCCGTGTTCTCACTGGGGAACAAAACAGACAAATCCCAGGGCTTAGTGCTGTCCACATGAAACCCCCATTTCCCAGTGAACAGATCAGGCGCAGCAGAGAATAATCCTGGTAAACCTGGATTACGATCGACTGCTTCCAGGCATGGAGTCTCTTAAACCTCACACACTGTCACCAGCTGGGAGACTTCCATACATTCATGCTCTGCAATGCAAACGGGGGGGCCTCCTGTCACAGACTGGCAATTACAATGCACAGTCACTCGCCGTTTCACAGCATTCTCTGAAATATAATCACCCATCAGTCGCACAAAGGCCCCCCAACAACACCAGTGACCCTCCAACGTCTTTGTGCGGCCCTGTGAGAAGCTGCTTGTACTGTAAAGGCGAAAGTGAAAAACTCTATTATCACTCGACATGATGCCTTCTCGCTTTTTCCCAGTTACTCACAGCAACCAGCTGTCAGTCACACATGACTGACAGACGAGGTGTTTTATCTGTTTGTATGGCCCAGAGTCTATATGGGCCTCTGCCTTTATGGCAACACGAGGTCAAATAAAGTCTTTACGTCAGTCATCCTGTCTGTGATTTTTAAACGGCCCTTTGTTGACACTGATTGAGCCTCAGGCTCCGGGACAAAAAAACGGTCACTTCATCGCGTTGTAAAGGGCGTTGTTGTATGTCCCCACTCAGAACTGAACATTGCGCATATAGCTGTTGATTAAAAAGCCTTATATCTACTGGACTTTTCAAGGAGTCGTTTTTTATAATTAGGCGCCAAACTTTGACGCTGTCCAGCTTGGCTCTGGAAAGACTGAAAAGGTCAAAGATTATTTGTCGCCTAAAAAGGAACATGTATTCACTTAATTAATAGAGAAGAAACAAAGAGTGACTAGTGTCGGAATAATTACAAGAGAGAATAAACCCAGAAAAGTGTGTAACTCCGCCAAGGCCCCAACAGTTCCCATAAATTCAGCCAACTCCTGCATCTGCCCCCTCATACCGATCCTTGAACCATCTCCCCACAAACACACATGAAAATCTTTAAAGTTAAAACTGTTTTTTTCCATAAACCTGATAACAAACAAACGAAAGACACGGACGTGGGTGAAAAGGATCTCCTTGTGGGAGATGAATAAACAAATGAATAAATAAACTTCAATTCAAAGCAGAAAACCACTTCAATCTCGTGCCTTACATATTAGCATTCACATTCACAGAACACTGCATGCGGCGGAATATGTTTCAGTGCTGATGTAATTTTTAAACGATGAGCATTAATGAAACACATGGAGCCAATTTCCCCCCCATCTGTTTAAATATGTAAATAATGACTTTGGGAGATGTGGAGATAAAACACGAGGCACTTTATATCAGATTGCAGTATCGGCCAGATCCTAATAACAAACAGACATTGCAGAGTGTGTTAATAATCATAACAATAATAATGTTTTCTTACGTTATTGCCTACTAAGGAGGCCTTTCATTGTGTGTCATCACGTGACTGCCACAGTTTTTACTGCTCTGGTTGTGTACATTATTTATAGAATAAGTACATCCATCCATTTTCTATCGCTTTATCCTCCACAGGAGGGTCACGGGGGGGTTGCTGTGCCGATCTCAGCTGACAAAGGGCGATAGGCGGTGGTGCACCCTGGACAGTTCGCTAATCCATCGCAGGGCCACATATAGAGACAAACAACCGTTCAAACATTCACTCGCACACTCACACCTACGGTTAATTTGGGGGGGGGGCCACAAACGGCACAATTTGATAATAACTTAAATGAAGTATCTTTTTACAAAACAAATGATGAAGAAAAAAACTCAAATTTCCTGAGGAAAAATAAGTGCAATTTCCGCAATATTACCGTTTACCAGTCTTGTATAAAGTACCTTAAAGGGATACTTGAGTGAAAGTACAAGTATGTTACCAGAAAATGACTTTGGTAGAAGTTGAAGTCACCTTTTTTTATAATATTACTTAAGTAAAAGTCTTAAAGTACATGAAATTTACTGTACTTAAGTATCAAAGGTCATTTTCTGACATAAAATGTAGGAAGTTAGGAGTGAGGAGTTAGGATTGAGGCATGGCGGCTCAGTGGTGGGGCGAGTTGTCTTTCAACTGGAAGTGTGTGGGTGCAATTCCCGGCTCTGCTCTGTCTATATGTGTCCTTGAGCAAAACATGTTGAAGGTTGTGAATGGGTGAAAACTGTAGCGTAAAAGCAGTTTATCAAGACAAGGAAAGTACAGACCATAATACCAACTCTTCTTCTTCTTCTTCTGATAGTAACGAGTAACAACGACAGGAAATATCGTGGAGTAAAAGTAAAAAGTTGCTAGAAATATAAATAAAGAAAAGTACGTGAATGTTGTACTTAAGTAACAAAGTATTTGTACTTTGTTACATTACAACACAGCATGATTACACATGTGCATTACAACGTTACAACGCGGAGAAAACCCACGCACACACCAAGGCCCTTGTTTCCAACCAGGGCTTGAACTCCGGTCTTCTTGCTGCAAAGGCAGGAGTGCTCACCACTACACCAACTGCGCGGCCCTAAATTCAGTATATATAAACATAATTACACACACACACACAATAAGTAAATAATCCTATAATGACACACAGGGACACACGCACATGCAGGTGTTACGCCCGGGCCGGGGGGGTGGGGGGGGGCGGGGTAGATGCCAGAGCGCAACATAAAAGACGAAACGGAGAGTGGAATTTGTGAGACAAAAGTGAATCATTTATGACAATTTCCAGTGGGTTGTGTTCGTGATGATGTATTTACAAGCTCCGGGGGGGTGAATCCAGGCCAAAAAAACAAACCAAACCTTGACAAATAAACTGAAAACAAAGACACACACTAATCCCGAAGCTCCCTCGTCAGGTAAACAGAAGAAAAATGGTGATCAAACAAACATGGAGATTCACCCCCTACCGTGAGTACACCTCCAAAATCAACCACAACTCTATTTACACGGATCACACAGGTTTAATTTGTATCGCTGTTCAATTAGGAACATCTAGGTTTAATTACACGAGGTTACACCTAAGTTAACTGTCAATAAGGAGGAGAGAGTTTACTTATGAGTCACTCAGGCTGTACCATGTCTTTGGATTGGGGGGGGGGGGGGGGGGGAGTTTGGAAGAACATTACAACTCTTTCAAATAAGAAAATTAAGGGACTAAACGTATTTATTTCCCAGCTTGTTAATATTATATTGCATCTCTGGATTCTACAAATTCAGCAAAAATATTCGGTGGATAAAAAACTGAAAGAAAAAAAGAAAAAAAAAGAAAAATCTCCCACAACCCATTAGTGGGTCCTCACCACTCTGTGGGAATGAGTGATCTCCAACATTATTTCACCCACAAACTGACACATTTTCTTCTGAATGTGGAAAGTCTCTCAGTGGAGGATAGAAAATGTTGCCTTTTTGAAAATGAAATGCATTTTACGGCCTATTGTCTGCGTTATTACATCCTCTGATTTTAGGGCTTTTCATAATAAATGTCGCAATCTGTTCCACATAAGTTGAAACAGCAGGACCCCAAACTGTCTCACTTCACTAAACTGTGGTACGACAGTTAACTGAATGCTGTGTATGAGTATATTTTCAGTGTAATGTTATATACAATTCTAATACTTCATTCCTTCACGAAAAGTATTTCATATTTACATTGCATTCAATGTGTAAAAGACATTAAGAGAATTATGATTTATTTACATAAAAGCCAAAATAAGAGAGGAATAAAGAGGAACTATTAGGAAAATTAAGTGGTTTCTTAGTCATTATTATATTCATTCATTATTAAAAGAAGATTTCTGATTGTTTTAGCTTCTTAAATATGAATATTTCCCTTGTTTCTTTGCTCCATATAACAAAGAAATCATTAAAACTCAACCATTTAGGTTTGTGGACAAAACAAGACATTCGAGAACATCATCATTTCCAGATTTGACAAACACTGATCAACATGTTTTAACATTTTTTGACATTTTATGGACCAAACGGTTACTCCATTAATCGAGATAATAATTGACAGATTAATCATTTATATAAACAATTAATAGTTGCAGCTCTAGTTTTAGCTCCAACAAGAAGAAAACTGCACACTGCAAACATCTGATGATGCCAGGATTTGCAAATGGAGAAACATTTGAGGAGCTTTCATGCGTTTTAAAATCTGCCTCAGTAGAAAAGTTATAGGAGGATTATATTTAAAAACTTCATCCTCTTCTTCCATTATCCGATTATGTTATAAGTGGTGTAAATTTACCGTGGCAGAGACTGGAAATCTCCACCACTGGCTTGCTCTGAATGAGAGTATTCATATAATACTCCGTGTTTGTGAGGACGGACCACTTCCAGTCTGAGCGCTGCTGGAAAGAAAAACCGCTGCTCTGAAATGTTCATGCTGACCCTCGCAAACGCTTCTGTGCTGTTTCACGCCGCGACGGACGGACGGACGGACACAAACATCAAGTATCACAGAGAGAGGGGACTGAAGGTCAGGAGGGTTAGTGTCAGTGCGCTGGCTCAACACTGCACTCTACTGTTGAGTTTTAGCATGACAATAAAAGAAAAAGAAAAGCCAAAGACACATATGACAAGTAAATTTAAATACTTTATTTATTTAGATGAGTTTGCAGTAACAAATGATTTGTTAAACCAATGGAATACCACATTTAACTCTACTGAAATGTGTTAACATTTGTGCGAATGATGATGGAAATAAAACATGAGAAAACATAATAGGTTTGTTGATTTTTAGATTCAGACTTTCAAAGAACCATGATCACGGCTGATTGCCTGTAGTCGATATTATTTAACTGCCTGCTTTAAGAAGATATATTAGTTATACTTAAATGAATAATTATAGATAATATCTATTATTCATTTAAATGTTTTACTTCAGTGATTCTTTCAGAGGAAAGTGTTATCTACCCTTAAAGTCAGGGGCAAAATATCTGATTTAGCAAATGCCTAATGGCCCAACATGGAAATCCTGCAGTGATCATGTGAGGAATAGAAGTAAACTACAACATTCACTCAACTTAATATTGGCTACAAAACAAAAACAAAAAAACTAAAATTTGGCTTTTACTTGCTTCCTCCATCATTTGAATAAATTGTTGTCGTTCACTCACTGTCCTTTTTAATCACCTGCATTAATGTCCTGAACTGAAAATCATTTCAGTCATTCTGAACTGCTTATCTGAGGACGTTCTATTTAACAGAACAGTGTCATGAACCGTGTGATCATGACCAGTGATGATTCAAACACGGCGAGGAGAGGTAAACAAGAGCAGTCATCCGTTTGATTTGACTTTCTACATGGTCCAAGCACGACACGACACGCCTCAACTCGACTCGGCACGGCACGGCACGGCACGGCACATTTTATTGCTTTCCCATTAGCGACAGTACCTGGTAACTTGTACTTTTTTTTTAGTACCTGCTCGGGCTGAGCTGATCCTGCGCGTGACGTCGTCACACACTGCCTTTGTGTGTGTTTGTGTCTCGCACAGACGTCACGGCAGTTTTGCGATGATTTGCTAGGAAGGCCCCGCCCACGTTGAAGATGTACTATGAAGTAATGGAAAACCAAGCGAACCGTGTGAAGCTAAGCCGTGATGTGGCGAGGCGAGGCGAGGCGGGACCATGTAGTGGAAAGGAAGCTGTGCTGTTTGTGTCCTGTTTGTCACCTGCAACTCCGACAATGTGTGACTGTGTCAACACAAACATGACGATGCCTTTCTTCCTCCTCCTCCTCATGACAGCACGCAGGCCCAGTCAGTGGATATCCCTCATTCTTTTGCCACCTTCTTATTCTTTTTACCTGTAATACATGTTAAACCTAAATAAACAGAAGCTTCTTTGACGGTGGGTTAGGGTTAGAACCACTTGATTTGCAATATGCTGTAAGTAAAATCAATAAATCTCTCAAGTAAGGAGTGAAATGTTAAAGCCCCCACCTGAAGCCTGAAGAGTGTCAGCTGAACATTTTCTTTAATTTAGAAAAGAAGCCTCCCTCCTCCTCCTCCTCCTTCTGTTCCTGTTGCTTTTCCTGTTTCTCCTCTGAGCTGCTCGTCCTCTGAGCAGATCCTGTAGTGCTGCTGCCCCCTCCTGGTCACACACACACACACAAACACAGGATCAGCTCCAGTAACTACTGACGGCATCATAAGCCATGACATCTCAGAGGATTGGAATGCCTGTTTGCCCTTGTGTCATAACATTAGTGTTGTCTCTATTTAAATGGTGGCGTTGAACTCTGACCCCTGACCTGCAGAAGGAGTGACACCATTGACGGTTCCCTGCACGTCCGTCTCCTCTTCGGCATAAGTCAGCAAAAGAGAGCGCTGCCTTCGAGTCAGCGTCCTGCGGGTAAACGGACAGACACGGACACAAAATGACATTATTTTGTCTGCTGTGTCGCATTTCTTGTCGTCGCACCAGTACGACGCCGCGCTACGTGGTTATATGAACTCCACGACACCGTATGTGGGCTGAATTATGCTATTGTAACAAACCCTAGAGGAAACTAAAACCATTGACAATTAGGATTTGCTGAAAACTAGGACTATCACAATAATAATCACATTATATGGTCTTACTTGGGGACTTTTATCTTGATATAAACATAGTGATCTCCATAGCTGTAGCTGTTCATCCTCCGAATGCCTTTGCCCTGAAGCCGGATCACCTGATCCGCCTGGCAACTGGATGGAATCTGAAAACACAAATGGTAAACTTGAAAAAGACAAGAGAAGACAGTTTTGTCCACAAACCAAAATTATCAAAATAGTTGGCGATTAATTTAGTAATCGATTAATAATCCATTAATCGACCTAAAGTGATATTTAAACAAATTTTGCACCTCCTGCGATTTTGATAATGTTCAGCACTACTGGAAATGGTTGTGGCACCAGTGCGATTTTGTTGCAGAGATTTTTGGCCTGTGAACCTGAGAACTAGTGCTGTGAATTATCATGCATTTGCCAAGCAGCTTTCTCACCGCCACAGTGATGGGTTGATAAAGGCCCTGTGCGACGGCTGTGCCCCCCAGGATGGCTTGAGCTATAGAAATGAACAGATCGGAGTGGATGTCTACGCCATTACGCCTGAACAGTGGGCTCTTCTGGACCTGTGCAGAGATATTTTGGAATCAGATCATTTATGAAGGACATGTTACTGTAGATGCTGTCTCCTAAGCCACACTTACCCTAAGACAATGAAGTTGCAACCCACATTTTTGAAGCACTCAAGTTTATTATCAGACATCGTGCAGTAACACACAATGCAAAAACATGAAATAAGGGTTAAACTGCAACAAAAGTAAATGAAAGCTCCAATGTGCATCACCTACCCTTCCCTCTGTCAGTTGTGATGTAAAACACACCACTCTGGGTTAGAGGAGGGAAATATGGCAAACTATTTCCCCATCTATGTAAAAACATATTGTTTAGGACGCCATCTTTCCGTCTGTGCAAGAGCATAGAAGAGCACTGGATAGATGCCACGATCTCACCGCCTTGACAGATTGTCCTTCACGATCTAATTTCTTCCTAATAGAATTTATAGACACCTGGACTATTCCACTTAACTTTTTTCCCCACACGCACCTGAGAAAGACTGTCCTAAAGAACTACAAATATCAAACGTGTATTTCATTTCATATGTCAACATTTACTTTGATTCAAAAGTGTCAAAAGACCAGAGAAACTAACTACTCACCCTAAATGTGATGAGGACTTCTTTTGTACCCACTGGCATGCACACGGTTTGACCATCTCCCACACCTGTAAGACAACACAAGATTCATTATTTTAGAATAGTCATGTCAAATTTAGTATTTGACATGAACCATTTTTCTTAAACCATAAAGGATCATTAAGCTTGGCAATTGCTTAACACATGGTATGAGTCATCAGAGAAGAGAACGTACCAGCAGGTACAGGTACAGTGACCGTCTGCTCCTGCTTGGTCTGACCTGAACCTCGGCAAACCGCACAGGGGATCTGTATAATGGAGCCCCTCCCACCGCAGCGCCGGCAGGTGCTGCGCATCATGAATGGACCTGTGCTGATCGACTCCTGCAGGAGGCGATGCAGACAGTGTAGTCAAGTCCTGAGACCAAAACCATCAACAGCTGCTTTTTAGGACATGCAAATGTCGCAAATGTCACACCAGACAATGAATGGCCGAGGGTGCGTCTTCTCGCATGCGCTACCCGAGCACCACCCCTCATCTGAGTGTTCCAACATCCTCCCGCTGTTGTAAACTCATCCGACCCAAACAACTGTGTTCTTCATAATAAACAGCAAACTCCATTGACAACAATTTTTGAGCTCAAGACAAAAACTTCTATTTTAATTTTCTATTTTTGAGGTTCTGGGTGTAAACAAAACAAAAATGCAGAGAAAATCCTTGCAGATTAAGGATTTAAAAAACAACAGCCTTAAATAAAAAATAAAAAAAGAGTCTCTCTGATGCTCACCATCCCAGTGCCATTGCAGTAGTGACACAGTGGAACCTTAGTGCCCGGCTCATTTCCCTTTCCATCGCACCTTGGGCACATGTCATTGATGTTCACCCTCAGCTCCTTATTTGCACCCTTAGCTGCTTCTGTAAATGTTAGCTCCATCACATACTACAGAAAGAGAGAAGAGAGATTTATTTTTTTAGCAGTTCAAACCTGACACCTTCTCAATTTGGTCTCATACAAGACCAAATCGGTCGCACTCTAGAGTCCTGAATATAATGGTTTGTGTTTTATATCAGTGCAAAGTAAGTAAGTGTTGTTCACCTCAGGTCTCTGTTCAAACATGTTATTAATATCTCCGAAGCCCCTTCCCCCAGTAAACTCTCCAAAGATCTTCCTGAAGAGCTCCTCCGGATTGATGTTGGTCCCCCCAGTTCTGTAGTATTGCTGCTGACCAGCTTCAGCTCGACTGGGGTCGAAGCCTGCTGCTCCATATGTGTCATACTGCTTCCTCTTCACCTCATCACTCAACACCTAAACACAGACGCAATTAAAAAACTAATTTTAATACTGCTGCTTATTGACAATCTTACACTCGACCAGAGAAGATGTTCTTTGCTCGTCTCATACCTCATATGCTTCAGCCAGTTTGGCAAACTTCTCTTTGGCCTCTGGGTCGTCTGGGTTGGTGTCCGGGTGGTACTTTTTTGCCATCTGTTGACATTTTACCAGGAAAAAGAAAGGCAGGGAGTGAGGAAGCATCAAATTAGATCACTCTCCTTCAATGAGCCCCCATTTTACTGAATAATGAGAAACTGGTACACTACATTGATGTATAAACATGCGTCTCTCACCTGGTAGTAAGCCTTTTTGATATCTTTTTGTGCGGCGGAGCGGGAGACACCCAAAATTTCATAGAAGTCCTGCTTGTTTGCCAGTCTGCTGCTGGTGTGGAGCGTACGGCAGGGAGTGACATGAGGAAATGTTACCCCTGTAGAGAAAAGGATATTTAAAAAAAAAAAATTACTTTTACTTAAAGATAATCACCTGCACATTCTGGTGACATACCTTCAGTAATTAAAAGGTGTTGAATTGTGCCCCAGATAGATTGAAGCATACTCTGCTCTACACTGCTCGCTTAATTAGACGGTCAGTCAGTCAGTCATCATCTACCGCTTTATCCTCTGCTAGAGGGTCGCGGGGGGTGCTGTGCCAATCTCAGCTACATCGGGCGATAGGCGGGGTACACCCTGGACAGTTCGCCAGTCCATCGCAGGGCCACACACAGATAGAGACAAACAACCATTCACTCTCACACTCACTCCTATGGTCAATTTGGAGTGTTCAATTTACCTATCCCCACATTGCATGTTTTTGGACTGTGGGAGGAAGCCGGAGAACCCGGAGAGAACCCACGCACACACGGGGAGAACATGCAAACTCCATGCAGAAAGGCCCTTGTTCCAACCGGGGCTCGAACCCGGGTCTTCTCGCTGCAAGGCGAGAGTGCTAACCACTACACCACCGTGTGGCCCTAATTAGACGGTAATTTCCTCAATTAATCGAATCATCGTTTGGTCCATAAAATGTTGATCAGTGTTATTCAAACCTGTTGTTCTGAATGGTCTTGTTTTGTCCACATACCAACATTATTCAGTTTTAATGATTCTTTTGCTAAATGCAAAGAAACCAGAACACATTCACAATTAAGAAGCTGGAATATCAAGCTGAAAACTTGTCTTAATTACTTAAAAAACACTCAAACCAATTATCAAAATAGTAAAAGACTTTGATAATAAAGAGCAGTTGACTCCACTCGTATCAGTACAGACTTGGATGGATTTATTAGTTGTAGTTTAACAATATCTTTCGTTATTTCGTAAAAGATAACTTCACTCCAGACACTGCCTTCTTTAAACACATTCAAAGGCATTTTATGGACCAACATGAAAGAAACATGTTTTATATTAAATGACCTTTTTGAGGTGTCTTTGTGGGGTTTTATATCTGAAATTGTCTAGTTTATGGAACTATTTTACTATATATGCTGCTAACTTGACCAGGACACGCTGGAAGAAGAGATCTTGTATCTCAATGGGACCTTCCTGGCTAAATAGGGTAAATAAATAAAATAAATTAAATTACCAACTTACATTTAGAGCTGACTCTGTGACACCAGAGGACACAGTTGGGGATACAGTGTCACACAATGACCTGAAGCTGCTGCTGCTGCAGTGATGCAACACTGCTGCTAACACTGACAGCAGTTACATCATTATTTTGAGCAGGCTCAGAGCAGCTCTGCTTTAAATAACTTTAATTAACTGTCTCCTAAATTGCATCAAAGAGCCTCTGAACATACAAACAAACTGACGACGAGACTAAAGAAAAGTGACAGAAGAGTACAGACAAGGTAAATAACAACTTGTGTTTTGCTAACATTATTAGCTTCCCTACCTGTCACTCCTCTCAATGTCACGACATTCCCGTGTCTCCGGGAGCCCACGCTGACCGCTGTCCCTCCGCGGTGCCTCTGCGACACCGTGCCCGAAGACACCCCAGCATGTCTGGCAGAGACGAGGAGAAAACGGCCGCTACGGTGTCCAGAAAAAGCTGATACTACTATCCAGCGTGTAGATAGCCGGGCTGCGGGGGACGCCATTTTCACGTCACTACCGGCTTTACGGCTGGACTGAGCGTGCGCAGAGGATTCACCAGAAATTTACCAAAATAAAAGTCAGAATGTGAACTGGAATTATGAAATGGAATGTGCAGTGTTTTTTACTGTATTTGGCATCCGCAATAAGTGCCTGCTGAAGATCAAAGAAATTATTTATAACAGTGCTCGGCTTCCTGTCTATTTAATATTTTTATTTATTTAAGTGTTCTTACATATAATATAGCACTTAATAGAGATACAACAAATTTCTACCTACATAAAAAAGAAAGAGAAAATAAACAAGCATTCACATAAGTACATAATCACTCCAAATTACAACACAGAAGCCATAGAAGACAGATCATAACACAAAGGTAAGATTCAGGTTTGGCAGTTAAGGGGAACTTAAGGGAAACTTAACTCAACTTTTTTTTTACATCCCATATAAAGACTAAAATTTGACACCAAAGTGAATTTTTAGTCACACTATGATATTTATAAAGTATTTATTTTGTTTGTAAATATGCAATAAAAGGGAGATTTTCGGTGTATTTTGTCCATGTAGATTGAAAAAGCTTCTGCCCCTAACGTTGTCAAATATGGACTTGTCTAACACACAGGTACTTGGTGACTGACTGACACATTTAACTGTAGTATTCCTGCACTAGAATGATCCATTTTGTTTGTTTAATTGTCAGCTTTTACGTCATTAGACAAAAGCCCACCCACTCCGTCCTTCCCTTCATTGTTATGACCTAGTGGTTTCAGATCCCTGCAGGGACCCTGTTACCTAGGGAAAAGACAAAAACAGTGGAAGCAAATCCACTGAATTTAATATAATGGGGGTTGATCGCTCCCATAAATGGAGATATTTTTTAACACCTTGGTAATACACTATAGAGACAGTAGGTGGCGTCACTGTGCTGTAAATTACAGTCAAGTCTCTGGAGCAAATACTTTTAACATTGTCAAAGTTGTGATGGATCATTGACCTTTGAGTCCTAAACGATAGTTCAAAGGTCAGTGGACAAGAACCATGCTCCTCTGCATTTCTACTAATCTTTTCTTTTTTAATACTTTGTTCTGTAATCATACAGGATTTTTTTTAATGGAATATCTTAGATTTTTTTTAAGTTGTAGTACCAGAAGGCCTTAGTTTTGAACATGATATGCTTAGCCTACAAATGCACATAATATGGGGGTAACATTAAAGGGACAGTTCAGCTTTTTTGAAGTGTCGTTGAATGGCACTGACACAGTCAGGGGCTGACCGCATGTCCCCAGCCAGCTTGCATAGGTTTGCCATTTTATTTCACCACAAGACAGCCACCTGGAAACTGGAGTTTGTGTCACTTGAACTGACCTGAGGGCCACTGAGCGTCTAGTTTGGTCAATAGGGGCGGTCAAATTAAAGAAAAATTCACACTTTTTGAAAACAAAAAGTGTTTGTTCTGATATGGAACTATAAAAATGTATTCATGACACATGACTGGCATAGAGAAAACTAGTGCTTTTACATCATTGCACAAAAGGAGTTGTTGATCCACTGCTGCCTCCATCAATAGGTTTACATTAATCAACACAAACAGACCCAGTTTACTGATGTGACGGGAGGACGATGTGACAAAACAACAGCAGAGCAGAACAATCAAACACCCTCATGTCTCCAGTTATGTCAGTCTTTACGAGGCGAAATGGGCTGAATGGATGTCAGTGTGTGTGTGTGTGTGTGTGTGTGTGTGTGAGCTGATGAAAGAGAAGCTCACGCTCCCTTTCAGTTTTCCCCACCATACGCTCTCTCCCATTCCCCGGCGTCTCCGGGGCGACCTGCAAAACAGCATCCCAGCTGTGTTTGTCCATGTGGAATGTATTACCAAAGGAGGCTGCAAATTTGCTGCTCCATAATGTAAATATCGCTGCAATCGGTGATTCTCATCTCAATAAAGATGCTCTGTCTTCTAATATCTGACTGTTAACACGGAGCGGATCATTTCTATTAGAGCGTAATGGTTTGTGTATATGTGGACGTTGACGTATCAAGTTTGCGTTTATTTGGACTATTTGCGGAATTTTCTTTTTTAAATACCTCATCATGTGGCTGAATTGCCTGAGATTTTTCCACTTATTGTGTCTTCTTTCTTTGCTTTTTAATCTCTCAAGCTATGGAGATGGAGGGTCTGAGGTCAAGTCATCAGATCAGTGGGAGGTGGGGCACCGCTGTCAGTCTTTGCTCAGCTACTTATGCTGTAACACACACACACACACACACACATACGGTTTCCATGACTTCAGAGGACATTACATTGACTTATATTCATTTCCCGGACACTTTATCTAACCTTAACCATAAATACTACAGTCCTAACCCCAACAGTAACCTTAAACCTATAACCGTAATCTCATCCTAACCGTACAACACATCTTCACCTTAAAATGCAATGATTTATATTATGAGGACTTGCTTTTTGTCCCCATAAGGAAGACAAGTCTGTGTAAACAGAGTTCAGTCCCCACAACATAAGTAAAACCTGGAACACACATGGCTTCAAAGACGATATTACATTGACTTGATTTCCTTAACCTTAACCATAACTACTTGCAAGGCCCTAAAACTACCTTAACCTTTACCTTAACCTAACTTTACCCTTATCTTAATCCTAACGTAAGCTTAAAACAGCTTGCTTAGATGCTTTTGTCCCCATAAGTAAGATCCTTGTGATGTGATGATTTCTATGGCTTCAGAGGACATTACACTGATTTACATTCATTTCCTGGAGACTTACTCTAACTAACCTTAGCCATAAATACTACTGGCCTAACACTAACTCTTACCCTAACCTTAAATGTACCCCTAATCTCGTCCTAACTCAGCGTCTCCTAATCCTGGTACACAGGGACAGAGATGTTTTAGGTGTTGCCCTGCTGCAACGCACCTGATTCAAATGATGAGTCCTTATCAGCCTTTTGCTTGATTACAAGTCCACATAATGTGACCGTGGACACAGTTTTAAGGACCTACATTTAACTTAAAAGGTATGTGTAGGATCTAACAACCTGGTGAATTTGCACGTTGAGGGATTTTTGGTTTGTTTATTTCATGGTTAGTGCGACAGCCTGCGAGATAGGCCCGCCTTTAGTTTGTTGATTTCATTTGGTTTGGTCCCAGCTTCATCCACCTTTGTTATCCTGAAAATTCGAGTTACTTGCATCTGTACCCCTGGCTTTCTCCTTTCTTTGGTTGCCCTGTGTTGCCATCATCAGCATGTGAGAGAACCTGTTTTGGCCTTCAGTTAGCATCAAAACTCAAAAGATGTGTAGTTTGTCCATTAAAAACACAGTAATCCAACACGGAAGCCCCCATAGAGAAGACCCAATCCAGAAGGTTCTTATTCCGTGGTCGTGAAAACAATAATTCATACAATCAGGTGATTGTGCACTCAAAAAAAAACATCAGTATAATTTAATCCTTACCTTAGCCTAACCACCCTTACCTTAATCCTAAAGTAAGCTTAAAATTTAGCTTGCTTTTGTCACCATAAGTAAGATCCTCATCATGTGACTGCATGCATAGATCCTCACTACATAAGAAATACTGGCCAAACACACACACACACACACACACACACACACACACACACACACTCATTAGAGGTACAGGGTTGAAAGCAGCATTGCTGTGGTAGTAATTACTGTGTTACAGTTATGAGCGATGGTAATAGAGCCCCATACGTCAGGCCGGCTGTCAGACCGCGGCACGGCTACTTCATACCACAGACACATGAAGGGACACAACAGGGCTGACCCAGATTGGCTTCATGCAGCTCAAACTAATGCACCATTGTAAGGAGAAGCTGAAATGTCAAACTCTGACATCAACTCCACTTTATTGAAACCGCTTTGCACCTTGGCCACATTATATCTCAGTTGTGATTGGCTGCGTGGTGTGGATCGACTTTTTATGTAACACCTCTGACTTTAAATCAACCCTAAAACAGACTCATAGTTGTTTATATATATATATATATATATATATATTATCCATCACTCTACATTACTGTACATATTGTAATGGGCATCAGATACACTGGGCTTGGTGAGGGTGAAACAGTCCTTTGCGTTCCTTCATGCCTCAAGGTTTAATGGTCCAGTGCGTCAAATTTCGGAGGTTTTATTGGCAGAAACTGAATATTCTACCCACAAGTATGTTTGTTTAAGTGTTGCTTTGATTTGGTTTTTATAGCCCTTAGAATAAGCCTTTTATATGCGCTTTACTTATATGTAGCCTACTTTAGGTAAAGCCCTTCATTTACCATGTTCCTACAGTAGCCCAAATCAATTAACCAGCCAGAGCGTGCGATTTATGTTTTGATGCTGGAGCTTACAAAGCAAACAAAGAAACAACATCCAGAAGAGTTTTTTTGTTTGTTAAACCATTTCAAGCTATTTGAAAGACATAATTCTCCAACTGTGTAACAAATATTCTCCCGTAAGAACAAATAAACAGCCCACATGAGTACGCTAAAAGGCTGTATCAGATTTTACTCCAGAGTTAGTACAGAGTGACATTCATGGCCATTTGAGATTTCACACACAGCCTGTAGATATGAACAGCAATGGCACTGCATGGCTCCCACCCCCTCCTCCCCATTCATACCAATATAACATAAACAGCATGTTCCTTTGAGGACTTTCTTTCACACTTTTCTCCGGGTTGTTTTGTCTAACGAGGTGGGGATCATGAGATTCCCCCCGCCCCCCCTTCACTGACCTCCCATCCTCTCCCCACAGCCTCTGTGGTTTTCATGTCGCAAATAAACACGTGGGAGACAGAGGAACAGAGAACACACGGAACCCCCCGAATATAATCCGGTTACTTGTGGGTGTGTGCGTGTCCACGCGATGATCTCACAGCCAGAGGAAGCTGCACATCTCACATTCATCTTTCAGACAAACACACAGCTGCTCTTATCGCTTCAGGGCAGAGCGAGCATCTGCTGCATGAGCTGAGAGAGAGAGAGAGAGCGTGCAGAAGTCAAACGACGTCCAGCATGACACTCCACACTCCCCTCTGTTGTGGAGATGATGCTGCTGTTTTGGTTACAGACTGTGCTACTGAGTTGCTGAATGGTCTCATAGTGTCTCTCTGTGTTTGGGTCTGCTTCCGTGCAGCCACTGAGCTGTGTCTGCACTACTTGGCTACAATACGTATCATTGTATTAGGACATACCACTGAATATTATCATTAATTCACCTGTTTTAGTCCTAAAGTGTGTTCGGAGTGAAGCAGACAGACTACATCTGGTGCCACTCTGAACACACTTGAGCTGTCCTGTACCTAATGAAGAGACCAGTACGTAGACAGGACTCCTGAAGTGTTAGGACTAGTGCCACCAGATGTAGTCTTCTGCTGAGGTGCATCTGCTTCAAGGTTCAACAAGCGTAGTCAGTGGTTATTTGACTTACTGTTGTGAGTTACTGTTGCCCTACTGATGCCTCCCTGGCATCAAGAAGACATTTTTTTCCCAGAGAACTGCTGCTCACTGGACACTTTCTTTTTTTTTGACCAGACCAATCTCTGTAAAGCCTTAGAGACGGTTGATCAGCAGTCTCTGAAATAGTCAGACCAGCCCATCTGGCATCAACAACCATGCCACTCTCAAAGTCACTTAAATCCCTTGTCTTGCCCTCTCTGATGCTCAGTTTAAGCTTCAGCAGATTGAGTTGCTGCTATACTGCCATATTTCAATAAATTAAGTAATGGGTAATATACTGATGTGACTGTAAATTAGTAGCTGACTAATGGAACCTAGCGGGAATAGATGGGTTCTGTGGCTAGTATGAGGTAAAGTTCACAGACGTTATTGTTTAAGGTAATGCAACACAAACACAGTGAGAAAACCTTGGAGTGAGACTTCATATATACCCAATATATTTATTTGTGGTAATATGTTATGCATCCCAAGCTTATTATGCAATATAATCTACTTATAATACTGTAATAAGTATTGAAATTACAGTAAGAAAGGATTTTCTTGAAACGTGGTGTGAGGGTGGGGTATGGGTCAAGGATCCGATCTAATTAAGGGGTGGATTTGTTTTGTCGAACATTGCAGGATAGGTTATTTCAAGTTCTCTTTTTTGGAGCAGCACTAACCAAGCTAGCTTCAGCTCAGCTATGGCCTGGCCACAGGTTTTTGCAACTCATCCCTTCACTCAGGATTTCAGACCATGTGGGGCAAGACAATGTCTGTTAGGTCGGTTTTAGATCGGCGACCAGTCTATTTAAAGTTAAATTACAGTGGACTGATAATTATACTTGTATTTAAACAATACAATGTAAGCAACGCTGTGAGGTTTTGGAAGTCACAGTCTTACAAAAAGACATGTTTGGCAGGTTTTTGTCAAACAAAGAGCAAGTTATTCATTTGTGAAACAGCATTCATGCTCGAGGAGCTTCATTCAAACTTCCAACCAACAGTTTCACAGATATTTGTGTCCCTGAGTCTTGTAGAATGTACTAAAAAAAAGAAGATGGAACAAGCTGGTGCTGAATACTTCGACAATAAATTATTTCAACAGTCTTAAAATGTTTAGTTCAGATTTACTAAGTGTGATTTTATGATCTACTAACACATAGTCAGAGGAAAGACAGATTTTAGACACTTAACAGAAGGTTAACCAAATAAAAATCTAAGCCTGCCTAAGGCCTGGGTCATACTTTCCACATTCCCTGTCCACAGAACGTCACTTCCAATTTCCACATGCATGTAACAGGGCCGTGGTTTCGGACATACTTAGAGTGGAACTTTTTGTTTGCATTTTTATCTAAGGAGCTCCCCCTACAGTTCTGGAGTACTTATTTTTACCACAGCACCGTAAACATCCATCCAGCCATCCATTATCTACGGCTTTATCGTCACCACTGACGCTCCCCTCTCCTGGCCATGTGCATTTGTTTTCAATGTGTGATTGTGTGTTTTTCAATTCTCACCATTCAAAAAAAAGCCTGTTCTGATGTTGACTGGACTGTAGCCCTTTGCTCTGTCAGACAGTCGTTTCCTCTTCCTCGCTTCCTCCAACAACAGTTTTCTCTGCTTCTTTTTTGCCAGGCTCTGCCATGATGAACGTCTAAAATAACGCTATCAGACCTCCTGATTCTGAAGCCTCCAGGTGGCCGTCTCCCTGGTTTTCCGCTAACAGGCGGTAGGCGGAGTGGAGACAACCCCCAATCTCCTCACGACAAGCCATTTAACCATCACAGTGTTAAGAATGCTGCATTTAAATGGGGCAAATTACAACATTTACATCACATACAGTAGAGCTTATCAGATCTCTACGTATACAGCTCAAAGTCTATGATATCCTAAGAATATTATTTGCTGCTTCATCTCACAGTAAGACAGCCTTAAACTTTTGATTTCATATGGGAATTGTAGATTCACTATTGCTTCCTCCAAGTTCAAATGTTTGAAATCCTTCATTTGAATTTAACCAGTAACTCCTCTGTCCCTCTGACCTAAAATGCATGATTTGTTTCTATTCTTTGGTGTGGGAGGGTAAGCAGTTTATACAGTGACATACCAACTTTAGCATAATAGTATAGTATAACTTATTTAGCACTGATTGGTTTTTGAAGCCATAAAACAAACCTGCGAAGTGTATTAAAGGTCCCACCCGCGTCAGATGGCCAGGTTTCCACTACACCATGTTGTTTTAACACTTAATTATCCCGGCCGGGTGGTGCGACGTCACCGCTTTATTACTCTAAGTGGAAAACGGTCAACGAGAAAGTAGAAGGGCATCTTTTCTGTCATCTGCCTCAGAACAACATGGGCACAGTGGTCCAGTGTTCACACACAACAGGTCCATCCCCGCAGAGTCGTTCTTTTACGTGTGTTGTAGAAGGTGAACAAACTGCAGTGGAGCTGCTTTGCTGCGATTGGTACTAAAAGGAAACAGATTGTATAACCACTGTGGTTTCTCCTCTGCTCCTTCTTCAGCATATTCCCTGAGTGCGGCAGAGAGAAAGGCGTCCTTTGTTTGGTTATATTAAGTCACTAATCTGTGGAGTCAACAGACGAAGGGTTTCTCTGCCCTTGTGGTTCTGTGGCGGCGGCCCTGTTTGGCGGATGGCTGCCATGGGGCTGCTCGTAAATGTCTTTATGGTTTCCTCTAATTCTCTTCTTCCCAAGCCTGTGTGTGGGTGGGTGTTTAACCGATGGATATCTGCTGCTTCAAATGAAAAGGTCTCTCCCCTGGAAGGACTCTGGTATTGTGAAATTAGATTAAAAACAGTATTTCTGATTTCCAGATTTACCAGAGGAAGCTTGCATACCACTGGTGGTACATGTACCACAGTTTGAGAACCATGAGTATAGACAATTAAGGTAGTTCCAAACAGAAAGGGTCTTCAGAGAATGGCTGAAGCCCCCCCAAGTCCCTTTTGCCTGAGGCCCTCAAAGCCAATTAAAACATCCTCACTTTTCACAGTAGGGGTTCACAAACACAGCTCCTCCAGTCATG
>NC_081143.1:24725585-24863085 GCF_958295425.1 Solea solea
GATACATGTAGTTCCACTGTGATCTGTAAGTTTTTATGCACATGTGTAAATGGTAAACTTTTGCATCATATTGTTGAAATTGCACTTATTTTTCTCAAGAAATTTCAGGTTGTTCATAATACGTTTTGAAAAAAAAGGGAACAATTTGGAGATCTTGTTGTTTATATGTTATTATGTTATTATTTTACTGATTGAGGTCAAATTCCATTGCATTTGATCCCTGAAATAAAATGAATTTGACAACCCTGGCCTAGTGTGTAACATTTAGCAGCCTTTATTGGCAGAAAAATGAACATATTACCCATAAGTATGTTTGAATGAGTGTATAATCACTTCAGAATAAAAAAAATAATAATCTTTTGGTTTTCATACCGTAAAAAAGCCAAGGGGACTTGCCCACATCTTGCGCTGCTATGTTTCTAGGGCAGCAAACAGCGAGGCACAGCCATGTGGGGAACATAGTCGGAAAATCTTGCAAAAACTCACAAAATTCCCAGCGAGTGAGTGAGTGAGTGGTCGAGTGTCCTGCCCTCTGTGTGCTTGACCGAGGTGACATCCCACGGCTGAATGTGTTTTTGACCCAGAAAATCTCCTGCTGCTCTGGTCCAAGTTTTCCGTACACTGACAACAAGCTTTAATGAGACCACAGCAGGTCAAATGTGATGCGACACAATCATGGAAGCATTGTGGTTGTTACTGTATCGGCCTTCAATATCCCAGTGTTGGTTTGACCCATTTCCATCTGAGTCACTGCAGCAGTTACTGTTATCTTGAGGTCAACTAGCGCTGCCCTCTGTAATTTGTAAAACTGAGTGTGTGTGTGTGTGTGTGTGTGTGTGTGTGGTTCTGCACCACTCCCATGCCTCTAACCATCCATTTCCCAGGAAGTCTCTATCTCCCCCATCAGCTCTTTAACAAAAGGAGCCTCACCAGTCATTCACACCAAATGTCTGCCTCCGTCTGACGCTCGGGGCTGCGTTATGCTTCACCACCGTAGACCGGGACCGGGGTCGCTTCTGACCTCCTCCACCTCCCCTCAGGTGACAGCTGGACCATGCAGGGCAGTGGCCCAACATGAGTGTCGCCTCTGGCTACAGGTCAACGACCACCTCATTGCCGGCAAGGGAAGATTTGATCTCAGATTGGTGATACATCGTGAAAAACATGGAGCAAGAACATAAAAGGTTAAAAAACAAAAGAAGAATTTGGAACAAGATGCAGGGTGGATTTGTGCGGGGTATTAGTGTAGCCTTTGCCTCCTCTTGCCTTTCTTTTATTCTCCCCTTCTTTACCTCTCAACAGGGACCACTAAGACTGCCTTTTATCTTCGGGAAAGGCATCTGACTTTGACAAGTTCACTTAAGTCTCACACCGAATGAAGCAGAGTTCCATTAGTGAGGGATGAAAGATGTTTGCTGGGGGGGGGCAGAGGGGGGTAACATGGGAGACATTTAAAAACACAAGACCTGGCAGGATGTTACTTTCGCTGAGCTGTTATGTCAACAGGTGGAGATGTAATTGCAAACTTGACTTGGTATTGTTCTCATTTCAGTCTTGTGACTGCTCCCCGGCCGCTGTAAAGGAAAGACATTTGAAGAGGAGAAAGAAGAAGAAAAGGAGGTTGTCAGGCCGGCCAATTGTGCGTTGATGTGACAACAAACCCCCCCCCCCCCCCTATTTGAATTGTTTTTGTGACATGGTTCAAGCAAAGTCATATCCATAATTCCTTCTCGCTGATCAAGTGTGAAAATGAGACAAAGAGCCTGAATCTTGATTTTAAAAAGACAGATAAGACATAACTTAGTTCAATAATTTCATTTCATTAAATCAATCAAAACGTGTATCCCATTTAGCACCATGTCAAAGACAGTAGCTCACCAGGAAGGGAAGGAACTAATTTTTGCTAACACTTTAATTTGAATTACTTACAATCATATATACTATTATATAATATACTGCTGTTTGTATCTTCCTACAGCTAAAAGCAAGTTCAATTTAAGACTTTTTAAGACTTTTTAAATGTCACTTGGAGTGAAATTTAAGACCAATTTTACAGAAAACAAAAACAACCAAGCAGCCCAAAACACATTCAGGGACAACTTTGGCCAAATGTTTATTTCAACATATATTAACATATTATTGGTTACGCTGTCCTAATCTGCGTGATGTTGCTGCAAGAGACATTTGATAAAACAAATTTTTAAATAACAATTATTAATAATTATTTTGAGATTTTCACTCACAAAATATAATCATAAAAACTTACTTTCTATGTATTAACATTTTACTTTTGAAAGAGGGGATTTAAGATATTTTAATACTAATTAAGGCCTTGTTTTTAGATTTAGGAATTCAATTCAATTAAGACGTTTTAAGGATCTCACAAATGCTTGCCAAATAAGACCCATTTTTTAATTTTCACAAATGCAGAAACCATTGTGTGTGCTTTTTATTGCAAATGTATTTTTAGTATCTTAAAGAGTTTCAGGGTGTAGACTGCAGTGATATCAGGGATGAAGGTGCTGCATGTTGCAACCAATGAAGAAACGTTGGCAGTAGTTCTTAATTTTTTGGGTTTGTAATTAAATGAAATAAATAAAGGAGTCCTTTATCAGCCCCACGGGGGAAATTCCTTCCCTGCATTATAACCCGTCCTCTACTAGAAACCTGCCTAGAATTAGGAGCAGTGGGGGTTGAGTGGGGACTCAAACTGGCAACCCCTCGAGTTACAAGCCCAGTTCCCTTCCCACTTGGCCATGGGCTGCCCAATTAATTCCTTACAACACAATTTAAAATATTGTATAATAATGTTTTAATAACTCAAATGAGTTCTGACAGTTCAGCCCGCCGCTTTGTCTTTGTCTGAACCTGTGAGAGCGACCTAATCTGTTTACATGCTCACCTACTGTATGAGAAGCCATTCCAGGAACAGTGCCATGCCGCGCATGCTGCCAGTGTGGCTCAGGTGTTTGTGAGCCAAATAAGGAAGGGCCCAACTTTACCTCTGCTGTGTTTACAAACACCAGCGCGCAGTTCCCACATTCTCTCAGCCTTTAAGCCGCTTTCTTTCCAGATTCCTAAAAGACTTTAGTTCTCTCCAGTGCACCCAGATCAAACACATGGATGCATGGATGTACAGGCACCACTAAAATAATAATTAGTTATTTAACCCTTAGTGTTCACGCGGCATGGATCTGTGGGAATAATACACAACTCCTTATATGGACATCCGGGGAGTTGTGTGTTTATAGATCACATCTTCAGGCTTTACAAAATGTACTTTTTCGGTTGTTGTGTCAAAATTAGGATTTATTTTATATTGCGTATTTAAAAAAAAAAAAAGTTTTTTTTCAGTGCAAAAATATAAAATAGAACAATACTAGTCAAAAGGTATATATAAAGTCTATATAAATGAACTTACTTGACTTGTCATAAAATAAATATAAAAGAAGGATTTTTAGAAAGAAAGGAAGGCCAGTATATACAGAGCATCATGTTGAACTGGTGATTAGGGCGCTGGACCCTTATTTACAGTTACAACAGGTGGCATTCACAGCGCTAACGGCGGTTGGATGGAAGCTGTTTTTCAGTCTGTTTGTCCTGGATTTGATGGATTTGATGGCCCTGTACCGCCTGCCAGACGGTTGTGGCCCGAGAACTGTGGAGGTCCTCCAGTGTGGATAAATATGCATTGTCAAAGTTCAATGACAATGAGTCAATGAGTTATTACAACAACAGTTTGAGTAGAATGCCCCCTAGGAAAGAGTTAATTTAACACCAATTCTGATAAGGACCAAATACACTGGGACACAGTGGTAGTTTAACTCTTTAAGTGTTGATTTAACACGGCCCTCTGAAGCTCCTTCCTGTTAGCCACTGAGCAGCTGGAAAAGGCAGTAAATAGACAATTTCTTTGAAATGGGACGTTTTTCCAAATATCACAAATTCAATCCTGGTACTTTTTGCTCAGGTGTGTTTATATAGTTGGTGAAAATGGAAACAAAAATCATGTCATCAGATTGCCTATAGGTTGTGCAGGAAAAAAAGGATATATTGCACATTCTTATCCCCTCTGTATATACATTTTAATGTGTAGTAATGGAAAAAAGCACCAGGAAGGATCTGTTTATGACATTTAATTGACTTTAATTATCAGCTGCTTATCATGAATCGCGTTGTGACTGCGTGCTATATAAATAAAGCATATTATATTGGCAAATGGTCCAGGTTTTATCTGCCTCACACAAGATTTAAAGGTAAAATACAGGTGCCATTTTATCCCCAATGTCTTAGTTTTTGGTATCTAATCTAATCTAGACGCAGCATATGTCAGTCAAACACACTGAACTTTCGAGGCCCTGGCCTAAATCAGCCGACAAGAGGAATGAAGTAGACTCTTTTTTTCTTTTTCTTTTCAATGTACAGTTGCTGTACAAAGAAAATTATGGCCTTAATAAATTCAAATTGTCATGGCACCCATAAAACGGCAACAGATGTTTGAAAGGTAAGAGGTTGAGTGGAGATGGGAGAGGAATTTAAGAGAAGATAAATTTTGGGAAGGAGAGCAGAAGACAATATAAGGATGAAGAGTTCAATGACGATCAGCGGGTGAGAAGGACGACAGAGACGGAGTGGTGAGGATGAAGACCATGAAGAGGAGTTCAGTCAGTGCTCTATGTAAATCTTACCTAAGCTCAAGGTGAGTGGAATCTTGGCTCACCAACGGTGTGTCTTCAAAGTGGTTTCTTTGTTTTGTTAAAAAGAAAAGAAAAGAAAAATGATGAATGATGAAAAGTGTGATTTTCTGAGAAAGACGACATCTTACGAGTTCATGCTCCACGGCAAATGTTAACTTGTGTACACGTAAATAGATAAATGCATCTCTTAGGTCGTATCACATGACACATGCAGGAAGATACTCAAGGGCATTTATGACAAATTCAAAGCAGAAACATGTTTTTTTTTTTGCATTACTGAGAAATAATTCCATGATAACCTCTTAGTTTTCACTGAGACACATAATAACTGTATATTAAATGTCTCACACAGACCCTGCTCACACGTCCATCATGCACTTCAGTCATTGGGGGAATTAAATGCGGGTACAGCGAGTGAAAGGCCCTGTTCAGACCTGGTATTAACGCCTTCCTCAGTGGTCCAAATGCACTCAGACAGCCTTAAAGGTGTCGTACGTAACTTTTTTACATTCCTGTTTCATTGAAAACATTGTGTATAACGCAGTGATCTATTCACACGGAAACGGCATGAAAGGTAAACACTTATTTTCTTTGCCGCTTTGAAAAACTTTCCGGTAAACACAAAACGCTGTCGTACATATGCCAGGCCTGTGGGTGGCGCCGTAATGCCACACCAAAAACAGAGAAGAAGACATTATACACACACGCACACACACACGCAGACGAAATAACAGAAACAGAGACAGAATGAATCGAGCCAGGGCAAAGAAAATGAAAGTTATCACAGAGCAAACAGCAGCGTTGACAACGTGATGACTTTCTTGCTATATTTAGTGACTTTCTTTCTTCAAGTAGGAATTTCCTTCTCTTTCTGAGAAGGCCGCTCAAGTGAGCTTCATCTAACTGTATTTACTGCAGGCGGTGAGTTGACACAGTGAGAGAGAGAGAAAGAGAGAGACCGTGTGACCACACAACGAGCTGTGGACGTGCAGTACAGCTGACCGTGTGTGGAACAATCACTCATCTGTTCATTCAAGTCAATATTGTGTGAGTGAACACACATTTTGTTTTATCCTTCCCTCATCATAAGATTTAGTTTCGCCGTTAATCTTCAACACTCCCATGTCTGATCTTGCCGAGGACAGGATGTGTTTGATAACCAGCGTCTTATCAGTCAGCCTGATAAGACTAAAGCTGGTCACTTGTCTTTGATAGTAGTTGGCTACATCATCTCCAAACACTGCCGCATGATGACGACAACGAAGATAGGGACAGTGAAGGCCAGCTCGAGAGAGAGGCGGGACTATGACGTCATCGCTTTCCTAAAGTACCATATTCGCTGTCTGTACAAAAACGAAAAGGGCGTCCAACGTTTCCATATGGATGAAACTCCAATATGATAAAAGAAACTCTACGTATTCACCTAAATGGTTGTATCCCTAATCCCCCTCTGAAAGTGTTTTTGGTGATTGGATCTGTGGACACATTCAGGAACAGATTGGGAGTGTTTAGACCTGTAGTACGTAACGCGATCTGCCCATGATCCAATTACTCAGGACAGATGTTAACACCAAAGTGACAAAGGGAGTCTGAACGTTTGACGTGGTGTCTCTGTCCCCTCTACCTCCCACACAGGAGAGACTTAAACACTGACCCAGAGGGTGAAGCAAGACCTCACCTTGATGTTGCCGGAGGAAAACAAGGTCTGGCATCAGTCCTCGCCACTGGGCTAAGCTTCACTTTCATTTCTGTAATAAGTCCAGCTTTGCTTGCCTTGTATAAGCTTTATGCCCGGAAATAGAACTTCCTGTCCATGACCTTCCACTTATTGGTTTAACTCTGCAACAACCTGCAGAGGTCGAGTACAAAGAGGAGTCTTTGAATGTGGCTGTAATCCCAGGTTCACATCTGTGCAGGACTCACGGTACCAGGCACCTCGACATCTGACAAGTTCTAACCCGACAATATCATCCTTCACCCTCAAAGAGCGGCAGCTGGAAATCCCAGAAAAGCCTTCCATAAAAGGACCTGTCATTTTCATACATCTTCTGTTCTTTTGGAGTTTTTTGTGTTTCTTTGACATAAATTTCATGCCTCACGTAACTATTTTTGCAATATTTCACGTTCATCTTGAGTAACAGTCAACTCAAAAGAAATATGAATGTATCTTTAAGTCCGTGCACAAACGTCCGGCCGACAGAACAACAGAACAGCGCGTTATACATAAAATCCAAAGCTCCACACACAGGAGAACAGTTAACAAACTAAATATTGAGACATTGAGAAAGAGAATTATTAAGATTTACTTTTCCAGGTTTTCCGAATCCTGCTCTTTTTCTCATCCCTGCAAGAACATCTCCACCAACTAGACGTACAGACTCCTCTTTCACCTCAATAGAAATATAAATGATTGGAGAACATAATTATTGACAGTCTTTGCGAAGTTTTCCACCAATGACACGTAAGAAATAACAGTGCTTCCTTCATTCTGACTATGAAAAGAGAGGAGATGAAGGATTTTCCAACTGCAGTAGTTCCCAAACCTTTTCTTCAAGGCCTCTTTTTGGCAGTTAAAAATGTTACATTACTGCAAAACAAACAAACACAAACAACTTTACCTGCAACTCTTTTCACAAAGTTTTTCCATGCTTTGTGCCGCATTTGACCTCACTGCGCCCTCCGTTTGGGAAATACTTGTCTACAGTTTTTAAAATGTTAAGTTTAATTGCTTTCTTGACATTTAACTTTGTTGTGTTTTTATTTTAATTTGCACTTTATTTTGCCAGGTCTTTAATGCCAGGTTTATTCAAGACATGCTTGAGCATTACATACATGTGTACTAGTTTAACTCACTGGTAATTTGCCCAACGTTCAATCACATCCTTCCATTTTAAATGCCAAACATAACTGAATTTGACAGGCATGAAATCATGGGCTGGGATCATCATCTGTCAATTTCGACGGAGAACAGTACATGTGCGGTGCTTGGTGGCTGTGGCAGCGAGATACTTGGCGTGACGTTGCACTTGGTGCGCTGACAACGAACAACGGCATCGAATGGACACAACAGCAAAAACGTGACGGACAACAACGTAGCGGACAACAACGTAACGGACAGTAACAGCGACAACGTAACAGACAACAACGTAGCAGACAACAACGTAGCAGACAACAACATAGCAGACAACAACGTAACGGACAACAATGTAGCAGACAACAACGTAACGGACAACAACGTAGCAGACAACAACGTAGCGGACAACAACGTAGCAGATAACAATGTAACGGACAGTAACAGCGACAACGTAACGGACAACAACGTAACAGACAACAACGTAGCAGACAACAACGTAGCAGACAACAATGTAACGGACAACAATGTGACGGACAACAACGTAAAGGACAACAACGTAACGGACAACAACGTAGCAGACAACAACGTAGCAGACAACAACGTAACGGACAACAATGTAGCAGACAACAACGTAACGGACAACAACGTAGCAGACAACAACGTAGCGGACAACAACGTAGCAGATAACAACGTAACGGACAGTAACAGCGACAACGTAACGGACAACAACGTAACAGACAACAACGTAGCAGACAACAATGTAACGGACAACAACGTAACGGACAACAATGTAGCGGACAACAACGTAACGGACAACAACGTAGCAGACAGCAACGTAGCGGACAACAACGTAATGGACAGTAACAGCGACAACGTAACGGACAACAATGTAACAGACAACAACGTAACGGACAACAACGTAACCGACGACAACGTAGCAGCTTTTTTTTCTGCTCGGTTTGTGCCTGTTTCAAGTAGACGTTAAGCCTTGCATAAGAAGAGACTTTATATTCCTAGAATAATATTAATTGTCACATGCATCTCATACATGGCCCAGAGGCCAGTGGCTCCGCTCCCTTCCATTACATCCTGCAGGCGCAAACACATAACAAATGTTACTCAGAAGTCTCCTGGACCTAACACTCCCCAGGCTCAGGAAACACTGAAACACTTCTTTGCTCGTCACTTCCCCAACTGTTTGATCACATATATTGTGGTTTTCTGGTCTGGTAGGGGAGACAAGAGTCATGACAGATAGAGAGAACAACGTGAAGAAAGATGTGAACATTAGTCGGACAAAGAACAAGCAACAGAGACAGGGAGAGAGAGAGAGAGAGAGCCTTGGGACTGTGCTAACATGAAAACAAGAGAGAAATCCACCCATGCCAAGATAGAGATCTTTTGTTTTTGATGTCAGGAATGATTCCTTGCCTCAATCCCTGGATTTAAGTTTTGATGATGTGATTATGTATCGTGATGAGAGGAGGATAAAGAACACTAGAGGAAGAGCAGGGAACGTGTACGATATGAATTCCTGTTTTGGAGGACAGCTATATCAAAGCCAGTGGGCAAATATGATTTGTGATGGGACCTGCAAAATATCCATAAAGAGCGATATCTCTGCATCAAAGTGGTAGCACTTTGATCTCTGCTGGGAGTGGCTGACAAGATGCCAACAAGATGTTACAAATCAAAGAGGAGGTTAAGAGGGAGGCTGAAAGGTTCCGTGTTTTTTTTCCCCTTCAGATGTTTTGATGTCTTAGTCTGTAGCATGTCTGAAATGTTCTGGCGTCATTGTGCCAGGAAAGGGAAGATGAAATTTGATTGAATGGAAAGGGCAGACGAATAATAAAAAACAGGCACGAGTACAAAAAAAGTGTGTTCATGCGTGCAAGAGCAGTATCAACGTGGACAAGGACGTGTGATCGGTGATTTTTCTTCCTAAAGACAGAACCCCCTCGGGTGAGAGCATCTTGAAGGAATCCCGATCCCTGTGGAAAGCAAGCTGGCACCTGACGGCTGGACAAAGCTGAGGTCAAGAGGTCAGGAGTCAAAGGTCAGGAGCAAAGGCCTGATGTGGATGCAGAAGAAAGACCTGTGAATTACCTCAGATCATTTTGTCTCTTTCTTATTAACTGTCTCACTCCTGGGGAGGCGGGAGAGCAGCTGTGCTTTTCTTTATCAGGGAAAAGGTTTGGCTGATTGATGCAGTGGCCTGTGGCTTCAGAGAAATCCAGTTGAATGTCACGTCCTTTTACCTGACATTTCTCATAGTTATGTCCAGATTTGAAAAAAGAATAACAAATGAGGAACACAGTTTTTTGTTTTTCTTTACACCAGATGCCCTTCCTGACCCAAGCCTTCCATTTATCTGGACTTGTGACTGCTGGCACTAGGGTGGTTACTGGATGTGGCCTGCCCCAGGCTGTGCTCAATGTAGAGTCCAATGAACCCAGAGAAGTGGGGATTGCCCTTGACCTGTTGGGATTCAAACCAGCAACCCTCTGATTACAAGCCAAGTTAACCCAATCCATCTATAGTAATGTCTTATTGTTAATTGACACTGGCAGCCATAGCAAAGGAGGGAAGATAGGTAGTGTTTTCAACTCAAACTCATGTAAATTTCGGCATTCACTCATTTCAGTAGAGGGCAACGCAGACCCCAGGCAGATACACATGAGCACACCTCTTCTTTGAGTACATGCCAACTGCCCATGCTACCTGTAGTCAACTTTCTCCAGTTCAGTTGGCTGAATCCTCTTGTGTTCTTCAAAACAGTCAACGGAGAAATCGTACCCACCAGTACCCACACATACTATACACAAAGAGGTGTAGATTTTATTAATCTACTAATCTCTTTTGTCACATGACCAAAATCACCAGTTTTGTCTATGGTGCTGGCGGCCATGGTTCACAGCATTGAGGTCTAAAATGTAACAAGATTTTCTCAAAGTATTCAAAGGAATCACAGACATTTTTCAAAAAAGGCACCAAGTTCATGCAATGTGTATACCTGTCATATAACTAAGCCTGGACCATACACTAACACAGGCTGCCTTCTGTCAAGTTCTACAGTATTTTATGGCACTTTTCCATTATACAGTTCTAGCACTACTCGGCTCACCTCAACTCTACTCGCTTTTTTGCTTTTCCATTAGTGATAGTACCTGGTACCTGCTCTGGCACTGTAGATCAGTTAAAAATTCAAGATTCAACAGAGCTGAAAGCCGGTGACCGCTCAGCCTTCATGAACATGAGGCCGTATTTCAGTTTAGTGACTGCACTTCTTTTTATTTCTAATAATTTGAATAAAATACCAAAGGGTTGACATGAAATATGACCATCACATGCTGTGTCGAATGGTAAATGCTTCATACTGAACACACCAAAAGCAACACGTCCTCCCACTTTCATGGAAAAGTCTTTTTTGCAATCCACACTCAGACGTCTGAAATGAGTCTCTCAGGCAGTGTTAATGGTAATAAAGAGGGACGTCATTATGGCCTTCACTGGGTCACTTCTGTGAAGTCAGACCTCCTTTTATGCCGCCTTGAATGAAACACATTAACTGGCTTTGTCATGTGACGGTCATTTGTTGATTTTATGTTGGTTTGCACGTCTTAGAAAGACAAGCGACGCAGTGTAGCACGTGTTATTCTCCGTCTCCGTTGCGGTTTGAATGTTCCTGACAGTGAATGAATTCACATTGCTGTCTCTGTGTCCCCTGGATTTATGATGAAATTTGGACAAACCGGGTTGAAGTCAAGAAGAAAAAATATTAACTTTCCGGTTAGTGGCGTGGCAAATCATCAAACTGTCACCCCACAGAAGGACTTAAATCTCTCGCTTGTGTAAAACTCTACTAGTCAGTTCACTGAAGCATGTGCCTGTTCTCTTAAAGCTCATTCAATAATAAAACCAGATTTACTATCGTCCCGGTGGCCCCTGTCAACCCTCTCTACTTTATCCACCTCCTCTTGAGCCCCCTTTTCCACCTCTTTCATTCTATTGATGCCGTTCCTTCTCTTCTCACCGCTGACACGAGTTTTGGGATTAACTTTTAAAGGAGTCCCATAATTCAAATGACTATCAATTACACAAGATGCACATTGTATAGACGATTTGACATTTCAACACAAGACTAACAGTTAACGGAAAGGAAAATGTTACATTGTTTACAACTCTTTTTTGTTGTTGCATAAATGGCTCACGGGCCGTTTTGGCCATCATGACACGTTGGGGTGCTTCATGATGAATCCTAAATCTGTAGTGCATAGCTTTTAAATATAAACAAATGTTACATTCAAGCCATTGTCAAGTGACTTCACACAATCCTGATGAAGCCTTTCAGCACCACATGACTCTCTCTGTGTTTCTTAGTGTAGAGGTGTTCATGCACACAAGTGATCTGTTTTACGTCAAGACAGATGGAGGCAACTTTGAGTTAGTAAAGCAAGATGGCTGCAAACAGTTTGGTGTATGAATACAAAACCTAAAGAAAGCATCTATAAAACATTTCTGAAGTTTATTATACTACTCAAAAAAATCCAGCTTCTTCAGCAGTTTGATGGGATAAGTACCTGCTGCTGATAGTATTGCTTGACAAAGCCCTTTTTCAGATGGACACAGCCTACAAATAACGTTATATAATTTCTGTTCATAAAAAACAAAACAGTGGCAGAATAATAACAATAAAAAGGTTTGCACTGCAGCTTTAAATATACTGTACGTATATGCATGTATTACACATGCAAGGCATAAAAAGAGCTGCAGGTCTCGCATGTGCAATAATATTAATCCACTGTCATCACAGTAACTCTTAATGGCTCTGTGGTAAATGAGAACACAACCACAGAGGGATTACAGGGAGAGAGATCTTGCCAGACTGACATAAAAATAACTAGACAGACTTTGCTTTACATGTAACAAGGGGCTTAAGCTCCACGCAAGACCACACTCCCGCAAAAATAGGTTAGAGCAAAGTCACAGCTCTGGACGGCTTGTTGGGTGTCACCGTTATATGCTTGCATCGGCTTGGATTGACTCGGGCACAGCGAGTGTATACGCGCTGACACACACCTTAATCCTTTAACAATCCAACTCCGTCCTCCAGTGAGTACATCAAAAAGCACTTAACCCCTACCGAGCTCATTCCCCCTTTCTGTTTTCATTTCCCTCCTCAGTCACACTGCTGCTTTTCTCTTTGTGGCTCTGCAAACTCTCCGCGGCAGCAGCAGGCCTTTTGCTCAGCCCAGCCAAAGACAATGGCTGAGCTGCAGGGGATGGAGACGACGATGAAGGGGTGGGGGGGGGTGGACAAGGAGAAGAAGGCGGAGAGCTTTTATTCTGTTAAATGATTTGGAGTGGCTGACAGCAGGACAGCTTATTTGTTGTGTTTGTGAAGAGGTGTATGACTTTAAGAAGCTAATCCAAAGTCAAGCAGGGTAAAAAGGGAGCGGGAATTGTGTGGTTAAGAGGTAAATTGGATGTTTGAGAGAATATTTGATAGTGATCAAGCAGCTGTTTTCCCCGAGGCTGCGGTGTCATGGAGACCTTCAGTGAGGCAGGCAAGCCTTTGCTTTATGTGCAAACAAACTCAACTGAAGGTCAAAATCATATCACTTAAGCGGGGGAAAAAATGCTTAGCTGTTAGTACAGGTCCTAATTATGCAATTTGCAACAGAAATGGTAATCTTGACAAGTCATCATGTGTTCACTCTGGGATTCTTCCTCTGCTAACTTTGCTCATACACACGAGTGCATACCTCTCTACACTCTCTAAACCAACAATCAAAGTTGATTTGTGATCGACACTGACACAAATATAACACATGATGAACACAACAAGTGTACAATGATATAATTGCCGCTCTTTACTTACTCTGACACACAAACAATGGATCATTATTTGGATCCACTCAAACGTTTACCTGTTCATAACAATCTACACCTGATTTGTTTTCATTAGCATTCTTGCATTATCTTTTGAGATTGTTGATACAATCTTGCAATGCTCAAGGATGAGGAAAACATTTCATACAATGAAGATAATCAAGTACAATTATGTAGTTATACTTACAGTCTTTCCTAATTTGTCCCCTGGGGTCACATTTTTATTAGCTCCCACTTTAGTTTCAGGAATACTATAGCATATGTGAAACACTAGAATAGGTACCTGTGACTTTGTACCTTGTAGATCCACTGTGATCTATAAGTTACAATGCGTAAAAGGTGTGTAAAAGGTACATTACATTTTTAGGTTTTTCATGTTTTCATAATTTTTGTAATGTGTAAGAAAGGGAAAACATTGGAGTTCTTGTTGTTTATAGATTATTATGCTATTATTTTACTTGTCCAGCCCACTTGAGATCAGACTGCTCTGTATGTGGCCCCTGAATTACAATGAGATTGTCTAGCTCCACCCTGACCTTATCATACCATTTTACACTTGTAGCAGAAGGAAAGGGTGCCAAAAAAATGGAATGGATGTACTATTCTTAATAAAAATTCAAAAAAAAAAAAAATCATAATAATACTTTACCAAACTGACACGAACCACTCCACTCAATGGAAACATGGCTAATGTGTTTGTGTGTGTTGTGTGCAAGAGAGAGACAAAAGAGACGAAATGAGCTAAGTGAATCAAAGCCCTACTCAAGCTGCTGTAACATGAAATAAGTTTTAACCATGAGGGAAAAAAACTAATTTGCTGATTCCTGTTAAACAGTTGCAAATCAGACGTCAACTGAAGAGGCAGTAGCTAATCCCTAGGAGTGATTGCGTTCATTCATGCTCAGGAATGTGTCCGTGTGTGTCCTCGAACCACCTGCAAATGGAAATGGTTTTTGTGACCTGATCTGAGGAAGTACACAAGACAGACTGGAAATGTTCAGACCTGTAACTTAGTGTGATTAGCACATGATCGGATCTTTCAGGAAGGATGTCAATACCAAGTCTGAACGGGGTGAAGGAATGCCTCGTGCTGCTATATTCAGAGTACAGCTTTGCACTGGTCGCATCAGGTGGTTTACCTGAAGGCCCTGAAGGAGGAAAACAGGAAGGAGCAGATACACACACACACACACAAACATACACAGAGGAAATGGTTTTGACTAACATCTGGAAATTGATTAGTTACGCTCCACATAAAGAAGCTGAGTTTGATCCTGGAGGGTGACAACATCATAAGAAACAGATATAACCAAGAGAGATAACTGGTCTTTATTACACACACACACATGGGCACCAGCTGAAAATTAGCATCATGGCAAAACAGGTAAATCCCCATATGATCAGAAATAGCTTCTTCTAACTTTGCTCTATGACGATAAAAAATATGTTTCTTAAACTTTGGACAGAAAGTGTTTGCATCGCTGTTCACTGGAAACAAATAAAACATTAAAACAGAATCCAGCACATAAAACATCGGCAGTTAATCTTCAAGCCTCTACATTCTCTGTCCTGGCATGTGGGCATGTCCAATGAGGGTGGGTTGACGGAGGGAGGAAACGAGGGGAGAGATTGAAAAAAAAAGACTTTTAATCAAGACTGAATTTCAACACCACTGCAGTAACACACTGAGTCGATGATTAAGTGTTGCACGGGGCCAGGACTCGACCTTAATTTCCCCTCCCTCAAAGATGACCACAGTAACAGTTTTCCTCTCCAACAGTTTCCCTTGTTAAAGGGCCACCCTGTTTTTGGAGCACGGCCTCAGTCATGGAAAACTCCGCAGTGGAGTGTGGCACACATCGGCAGAAGCCAAGAGAGAAGAAAGAAAACTTGTTACGATTTTTCCTTCTATTATTGTTCAGAGACAGATCCAGTTTTCACATAATGAGCGTTACACACACATGTCCATCAGCTTGCAATAGGATTTTGACCTCTGTTATTGGTGCACAGCCCTGCAGCAACGAGTGGCGTATTGTGCTACATGCTAATGTTCACATGCTAGCAGGTATTGGCTTTCCCTTACAGATAATAATCCAAAATGGTCGACACGTTAAAAGGTATTTCCTTTTTTTGTGTAATCAAAATAGGGTGACAGAATCATCAACTGTGGGGACAAGAAAACAACTTTAAGACCATGTTATGAGGCTAAAATCAGCTCAATTGTTTTCACTCAAAAAAAAACCCAAATTGTTCTCATCAGTCCAAAATCAACAGACAACTTAAAAATCAGCAGGCAAAAAACAGGCAATGGTCACACTCTCTTATGAGGAACACACTATGACAAGCACTAGAAGAAGAAGAGCTAGCAAACAATGAGGAGGGACCACAGACTATATACACACAGGGAGGAGGGACGACAACGAGGCACAGGTGAAACTCATCAGAGAATCACAGACGTTGGATTGACAGGAAGTAAGGAGGAACAAGACAAGGGTGACCAAAATAAAACAGGAAGCACACAGACAGCACTAATATCAATGAGCATGAATCAGAGAGCGCTGAAGCCAATTCCAGCTAAAATACAGTAAAGGCCAAAGGTGGGGTCACACCCTGGACAGATCGACAGTCTACCGAAGGGGGCAACACACAGATACAAACAAACATTCACTGTCACACTCACATCTCCAATCCCTACGATCAATTTTAAGTGTCCAATTGACCTCTGGACTGTGGGAGGAAACCAGAGTACCCGGAGAAAACCCACATGCACGAGGGGAGAGCCCCTTGTTGTTGTTCCAGCCACTCATCTTCCAACTTGAAGGTTGTTGGTTCTATTCCTGGCTCTACTAGTCTACATGTCAATGTGTCCTTGGGCAGGACACTTGACCCCACTTTGCTCGTGAGAAAAAAATAGCTTTGAGTTGTCATCAAGACTAGAAAAGGGCATCAGAGGAGTGTATTTGTTGCTTCATTAAGACCTTTTTTTTTGGCGTAATCACCGACCGTGTCAGTCATCATGGAGACCAAAACCTGGTCCTAAAGAGGCAGAACCTCATTTCTGAGGAGCTGTTAAGTTTAGGCCTAAGATTTGAATTGTGGGTAGGTTAAGGTTAGGGTTAGATATTAAGTGATTATGGTTAGGTTAGTTCAGGTTAGTTAATTTTTAAATACTTAGTGATTGTTTTTGATCATTCAAACTTGACAAGGTACTGTAAGTAATCCCCTTTTTGCTGTGGGATGACACAGTCAGAAGAGATATTTGACATTGCTTTAAACACGCACTTAAAGATACAATTTATGGATATACTGTGTGGTTTCAGAAACCTTTGAGCAGTTTGTTTTTGTGCTTTAGTCATGCAGTATATCCGCTCCAGCCAAAAAAGTAACAAGAGGAATGGTTTTGACATTTAGGGAAATAAACCTGGTTGCTTTTTTGCCAAGACTGAAGATCAAGGATTAGCTTAGTTTAGCATTAAGACTTGTAACAGGGTGAAACAGCTGCCTGGCTCTGTTTGTACATAGAAATATTTATTCAGTTAATCCAGCATAAGCATCGTCCAACATAGAATAAATCTACTGAGAATGGGGCAGCACAGAAACAGGACATGGAGGTGTTTTCCTAGAGGAAAAAAAAAAAGACCTACAATCGGTTACAGCATCTTCGCGGCAACGTGATTGAATCCTAAAGGTTTAGTAATCTGATCTGATATCTGTAGCCGCAGAAGGCGAGCTGGACTTCCGTCAGCTTATATCAGGTTGTACTTGACCTGCGGAGCATTCATCAGCATTTTAGCGAGCATGTTGTTAATCTGCTTAACAGAGCTTTAGAGAAAGATGGATATCGTCTCTGTTTCACACACACAAACCCATTTTTATCCAGTGCCACACACGAAGACTCAAATTCCCACTGTCACTGCATCTGCACACACACACACACACACACACACATAGACATACTATTCCTATCTGTTTTCATTTCCTCCCTCTCACCTTCCAGACCCTGTTACACAGTCCCCATCTGCCTCTCCTCTCTGTTCCCTTTGGTTTTCAGTACATTATTTCCACATTTTCTTTTATACGTATGAAAAAAGAAGAAAATCCACACACAACAGATGAAACTGCAGCGTTCCTCTTCTGCAGATTGTGGCCCCAAAACCAAAGCACTTATTAATCAGGTCTCCAAACACAGCGCCGTCTTTGTGCAGCTCACACAGAACCACTCAATTATGAAATTTATGTATTTTGAAAAACTACCCACACTCCGGTTTCTGTGATGGCCAACCTCCACACATGGTTTACACCAGCCCCTCCAAGAGCAATATGCCAGCAGAGAGAGTTATGCAAAGCAACCTCAGACCTGAACGGAGTCACCCTACTGTCTGCCTCGTCCACCACAGACAACAAACATTTATTTTGTCCTCAGTCTCTTATGTGTCCAGTCAGCGGCTCAAGCATGTCCCAAGAAGTCCTCAGCGAGCTGAAGGGAACTGCAGTCCACGCGGCAGGTTTGTGGGACGCCAGCAGGAGATGGAAAGGACTCAAGGCTGCGAGGTTCAACTCTGTGGCTTCAGGTTTGGACGAGGGAAGAGAAAACATAATGTCTTCCCCACCAAGAGAAGGAAACCCCACAGTCGTCTCGTAATTTTGCTGTTTACTGATTACTGGCTGCTTTTCCCAAACCAGTGTGACTGTTACGTAAGTCCCATTTTACAATTGCAGAGCGAAACAAAGCAGTTTTTGTTCAGACCCAAACATTTTTACATATGGAGCCCGAGTTTACGTTGGAGTATGTTCTTGTATCTAAATTGTAATGACTCTCGAGCAATTAAGTGCCATTTACAGATCAAGTCTAAACGCTATGTAGTCAAGTTACACTGGGTTTATGGTGTTTCAGCCAATGTGTGTGTGTTAGTGTGTGTGTCTTCATCATACTGAAAGTCATCAATAAGTGTTAAGCTCAGGTCCCAACTTTCCACCAAGTCTGCTCAGAATTGCTTTCATAGTTTTTGAAAAACACACAAAGCAACAAACATAAATGGATGAATAAAAATGATGGATGCAAGAAAAAATGCATCTCCCAGTGATAACATCTGTGCTTTTATGCATTTGAGGTGGTGTATGTTTTTTTCTTCACCTGGAGCCAAGGTTTTGCAAAAGAGTTACACAAGTGTCATGCTTAAGTTGACTGTGAAGACGTTCAGCTACAATAATAATAATAAAAAAAACATGTTCAGTGCCAAGTTTCTGTGTGGAAAAGTTTTCTTTCAGTTTCTCCAAACAATATCCCTTTGTAACCTGAAGGAAAATGTTTTTTTCGAGGGGTTTTTCTCCTCTTAAATCTTTTATTGTGTCAAACAATAACGGCGTTCAAAAGGTGCATTCACACTGAACCTGAAGCCTGATTTTTCTAATTGTGTTACCGGTGTGAATGTGGTTGTTGAGGCATTTGTATTTACTCACGTTACACACACACATATTGTCAGAAGTTACTGGATAGTCCAGCGTCCTCGCTAATTTTTTCCGTCCCACTCTGTCCCCTTTTGCCACTTTGTGCTAATAAGGCAGAACCTTCTGAGGAACCGAGCAAAGTCCCAATGTTGCAAGAATCTCAATAACAATTTTTATTGATTTTTTTCGGACAAGTTCATCCATCCATTCATCTTCTACCACTGTATCTGGTCAGGAGGGGGCCACGATATTCCATCATGACATAGCAATAACGACATTCATGATGATATTTCACAGAATTTCAAGATAAAAGTGTTTGTTTTGATGAGAAACTATATTTAGGTGACGATAAGGTAACATATTTATGAATATAAACTATATTAAATATCAAAAACACATTTAAGTGGTGGGGCATCCATCCAGCCATTGTCTATGGCTTTATCCTCCACGTGAGAGTCACAGGGTTGCTGGTGTCAATAGCACGTAAGGTGGGGTAAAAGGTGGTCAGGTCGCCAATCCATCGTGGGGCCAACATGTGTTACAAAAAACATTGCAAATGTACCATAAGACAAACTTTCCTGTCTGGCTCTCATTGATTAATTTTCTTTCCTTTGATTCTGGTATCTTCTCTACCTTAATTTCAGTTTTCATTGTTGGAAAGATGTGAGCTATTTTGTTGTTTAGCATCATGTAAACGTGCCAGAATTACATCCATCCTTCCTCCATCTTCTACCACTTCTGCTTATCCAAAATCTGATCTCAGTGTTCAGGCTGACCAGGGTGTCCCAGACACCACTTTACAATGTTCTAAAGAGTTCTGGGTCAATCCAATGACCCAGGAGGCATCCTGTTCCACCTTTACTGGCTCTACTCCGAGCTCCCAATCTCTTCAATCTTTATCTGTAACACTGAGCCCAGACACCGTACAGAGAACACTCAATTTGGTTGCTTGTATCCACAATCTCACTGTTGCAGTCGTCCTGAAGCTTACGACCATGGTTCAGAGGCAAAACAAAGACAGAAAGATGAATCAAAAATTGGCTTGTGGCTCAGTTCCTTCTTTACGGGCATCCCATGGCCAAGAGGGAAAGGGTTTAACTGGAAGGTCGCTGGCTCAATCCCAGGACAGGCCAAGTGAGTGAGTCACCCAATCCCCAGGCTGCCCAACGCTCCTGCGCCTTACTTGTGTGTTTTCACTACTGGTGTGTAATAAGGATGAGTTAAATGCAGAGGACAAATTCACTATCACTAATTATTGGCCTTTTTTGTAATCAATAATAATATTACTTACCGGAAACTATTGGCCATATTAGTTTGAATCAATAATATTTCCTTAGACAATGAGTGTACATACAGTATTCATGCATTTGAATTGCCACTCCTGTGTCATTATGTGCAAAGGTGCCCTCCCGGGCGCCCTAATGGGACAACGCTGCACGCTAAACTACCCTTTAGAAGAGGGTTTCTCAATCCTGGTCCTGGGGACCCACTTCCCTGCATGTTTTAGATGTTTCCTGCTCCAACACACCTGATACCACAGCCTGATAATGACCCATTTATTTGAATCAGGTGTGTTGGAGCAGGGAAACATCTAAAACAGGGCAGCGGGTTCCAAGGATCAGGATTGAGAAACCCTGCTCTAGAGTGGTAAACACATGAGGAATTACCCTACTGGCTTCCATTCATTTGTGGCCTCTAAAGCAAAATATAAATTGATAGGTGTGAAAGAATATGGGAAATGGAACATCCCTCAGTCACCAGATTTAAATCCAATTGCCAATCTTTGTTGGGATTTAAAGAAGACAGTTGCAGCAAGGAAGCCATCAAACATCACTGAGCTCGAAGCTTTTGCACATGAAGAATGGGCAAAGGTTCCAATGGAGAGGAGTAAAAAGCTTGTCATCACCAACAGAAACCGTTGGGTTTGAATAATACTGCACATGCACAGGTGTTAGAAGAGTTACAAGTTAAGTCAACTTGTGTTGTCAAAATAATTCATACGTATCAATAAATGTTCTTTTTTTTGTAAATTAATGAGTTTTTTGGTCATTTATTCTCATTATCTTTCATCAACGCCACTATAACGTCTTGTAAGGCGAGGGGGTTGAATAATTCTGATTGCAACTGTGTATACTCGTGCCGCCTGCCCCACCAGTGCACAGTAGGTGCCCTTTTCATTTTTGCCCCTGCACTTCCAGATGTCTCTGTGCACGGCCCTGCTCATGGCCATAAGAATTATGGGTCAGCGCACGAGAACCCACATTCAAACACAAATGAAAGGCGACACTAAACGAGCAGCGGACAGATGTGTCATGTTTTGATATGAGGTCACCTCCTCCTCCTCCTCCTCCTCCTCCTCGTCCGTGTCAAACAGTTTTTGAGATGAGGTCACCTCCAAAAACATTTACCTTCCTCTTCACCAGGACCATTGTCATTTCCTCGACCCAGGGTTTGGAATAACACCAACAACTTAGCAGAGTCAGTGAACTGTCAGTTATTCCACAGCTTGTCTATGTGTAATATGTGTTTGTCTTTCCCTTTAGTCAGTTTCTAAATGTGTGTTAAAAAATTCACATGGGTTTTATCTTTGGTATTATGATCCTCCAGTTAATCCCTCTCTCTCTTTTAGAGAGAGGAGCCTATTCAGTTCTTCCTTTTTTCTGAAATTAATTCTTAAACCCTTCGGTCGCCCGGTAATTTATGGACAAACCTTCTTACAATCCACAGTCTCACTTTGTTTTTGTATAAATAGTTTATTAGTATCAGTAACATGTCAGAAGGATTGTTTTTCTCCATTCTTACAAGGATAACATACCTAAATGGAAACAGACAGCGATAGAAAATGAGAGGCTATAAAAAAATAAGAGGATATACTCTGTGTGTGTGTGTGTGTGTGTGTTCGTGTTTGTGTGTGCATGTGAGAGTGTGTTTTTGCTGAGGAAGAGTAAATCGTCGAGTACAAAACCTAATCCCAGTCACTGTTTCTAGAAAGGATTCCAGCCAGTTTTTAATCCCAGTCACTGAGCCCTTTATTCTCTGGGGATGAAACAAGACGGCAAAGCGAGACGAGTCCTCTCGTATCCAACGACTGGTTCTCCATCGAGGAATCGCAAATCTTGAGGTTCAGTTTTCAAGTTTGAGGATCACATGAGTCAAAGAGGTGATTCTCCATTAAACCTCCCGAAGGTTCATTTGTCAGAATATACAGTAATCCATAAAAGCAGTCACAGTCAGTTGCTGTCGGGTGATGAGGACGTTGGAGGCAAAAAGGTGCTTAGTCTTCTGCTTCAGGCCATAATGTTTGTCCTCTGTTCTCCTCTGCTCCTTCATCACTTCATCTCTCTTCACCTGATTCCTGTTGAAAGAAAGCTCAGGTGAACACAAAGACACAAACAAACTCTCCATACCCAACACAAAATACGCTACACAAAAAAAACAATTTATGTTGTTACCATCCATTGTGAGCTGTGCTGCACCGTTGTTGTTTTTTTTTACCTACAGCAGAGGTTTTCTCAGTGGGAGGTGAGATTACAGAGGCTCCAAACAGTTTTCAGACAGGTTTCATGGATATAAAGAGCTACATCCACACTAATACCCTTTAATATTAAAAGATAAACAACCTCCACCCGGCAGAAATTATATCTGTGCGAACACACCTGAGAATCCTTATCACATGAGAATTTCTGTACACCGGCTCACATGCACACCAGTGTAAACAGGAATCAGGGTGTGTGAGCTCATTGATACTCAAAGGTTGGAAACAAACCGTCACGTTTCACATTTGTACTCAAAATAACAAGCCCAAAATACAAAAAAAATTAAAAGAGACTTGATGGAAAACTGTCTGAAACATAAGAAAGACAAAGAACCACAACAACGAAAACTAATGGAGCAGGGGGAATAAATACACAGGGACAAACCTACCAGGACACAGGTGAACGTCATTCAACACAGGTGAATCACATTAGGGCGGAGCAAACAATCACACAGGGAAGAAAAAAATAAATGTGGAAATGGAAATGCACAAGGTAAGAGAACTACAAAAGTAAAACAGGGAAGTCACAGCAGACACAATTCAAAAATATAAATAAAATGTTCTATTTAATTTCATTGCATCCACTAGTTAAGTGGGTGTATTGCTTTCCAACCATGCCAAAGTACAAAGGACACATGAAGAGTGGACAAAGACGGGGCAGTTTTTGCAAATTTAATGCAGATGAACCTTTATCATGTATTGGGTAATACTGCTGAATGTGTTTCAATGGTCCAGAAAGGAATATAATATAATTGAAAGGCATTAAGCTAGGACTTCCTTTAATGGGGTCAAGAAGTGAGCGGATGATGAAATTTACACCACGCGGACCCTCTGCACACATGTGGACACAGAAAGCCCCTCCAGTGTCAGATTTAATCATTTGAATAATTAGTGGATTTGTGCATTTTGACGGCAATGACTTCCAGTTAGATGACACATTTGGATTTAATATCACAGATGTGAAGCCTTTTTAGTTAATTACCATGTAATGCAACATTAGCAACATTAACAAACATACACACAAACAGGTTATTAGTTTTATTAGCAGTTGGAAGTGGACAAAGGTATTTTTATCAATGCTGCAGCCTGTGAACAGTTGCAGTCCAGGAGAGATTTGGAGAATAGGGAGTTTGTGTGTGTGTGTGTGTGTGTGTGTGCATGCGCGCGCGTGTGTGAGTAAGGGGGGTGGGTGTTGTTGCCCTGAGGGACTAATTCAACCAAAGAGGAAAAACACAGTAAATACCTCAGATATCTTATCAGCTCTTTTGGTGTCAGTAGACACATTCAGACTGGAACAACCTTCACATGTGAAATGGACCAAAGCATTTCACACACACACACACACACACACACACACACACACACACTATCCTTTTAAGGACACTGCATTGACTTCCAGACATTTGGACAGCCTAAACACAGCATTAGCTTATCTTAGCCCCAAACTTAACCAGTTCCTCACAAATCAGGATGTGGTCTTGGTCTCTATGAGGACTACTGGTCCTGTGTTTATACCAGAAACAAAACAGAGGTAACAAATACATGTACATACGCACACACACACACAGCTCACCATTGTCTGTGTCTGAATTTGAGCTGATGTGGCGTTTGTTGGTGCACATGCAGTCCAGGTGATCCTCCAGCCTCACCTGCACCTCCCTCAGCTTAGGCCGCTTACGCACATACTCCACCTTCGCCACCTGGGAGGAGAAAAGGAGAGCGAGAGAAAGAGAGAGGGAGAGAACTAAGTAAGTAAGAAAAGAGAATCCAATGGAGACAAAACTAAAAACACAAGAGCAAAAGAAAAACCCTTTCAATCCTTATCACATAAACACATAATATGACATGTGTACCACTAGATACTAGTGTCACGACCTTGACATATCAATATACAGTTGTTTTACGTTTTTTTTAAACTCAGCCGTTAACAGCACATTTATGCTGCTAGCATTACCAACTTGCCATTATCAGGGCATTAAAAAAAGTGACAAATATTATCAATATAAAGAGTGATTTTGACCAGTATCTGAGCAATAACGATTCTGGAGTATTTTTCAGCTCATCCCTAAAACAGCCATAGAACATGCAAACCCTATGAGGATGGAATAGGGGATTAGGTCTCTGCCATGGACTTTCTTTTTGGTATGAATGACCCACAGACATAGTGTGCAGGTGCATACGCAAATGAAGGTTGCCTCAGTTCATGCAGGACACAGTAGTCATACAGCAGTCATGTGTGATGACAGCTGACTGTAATCTATTCGTCGCGCTCCAATTCCAGTCTCGCTCACACCAAGGCCATTGAAATAACACACCTTCCTCACTCATTTCTTGCTGCACCAACGCTGCCTCACACAGAGTTGCTGCCACCACCCCAGCCTCCAACGTTCTCGATCATAGTCTAACAGGCTTAAAAGTTTAAAATGGGCTGACTCTTACACAGTAAAGGGGGTTCCTGCGCTGTGCTCCTTGTTAGGCTTAGCATTCTGCTTTCTAATTGTTGCAATATATGGTTCAACAGTCTGGAACGCTGTCGGTTCCAGACTGAACTATGAGTACAGACTACAGAGAGGCCGTCACATTGACACCTACAGATTTACAGAGTCTACAGAATTAAGCTAACCCCAATCTGTTTTTGGACTGTAGAAGCCAAATGCTGTGTAACAATTATGGTACAGTAAGGTATGGAATCGTAAAAAAGTACTGGGTCAGGCTTGCATTTCGACTGAGATAAGTACCTTTACTTGGTAGGTGGGATGTGGGCTGTGCCAAACGACATACCGGTAGAACGACAAAGAACGATGACATCGAACGCAACACAACAGACAACAATGGAGGACATCCAGCAGCTCTTTTTTTGTGCTCGCTTTGTGGCTGTTTGTCTCAACAAGACGTCACGTTTTGTATGAGAATAGACTGTGAGCGTTTGCCTCGACTTCCATGGGATATTAACATTGTTACCCCAATCAGCTGACTGTTGTGGGTGGAGCTACCCTGACCGTACCACACCATTTTACTCTGTACCCAAAGGGAAGGGTACCAAAGAATGGAACAATTGGAGCCGGTTATTTTTGGTACTATTCCTAATGGAAAATACATACCACATTGTACCAAACTGATCCGTTCCACACGGAGGAAAAACGGTTAAAGAAAATCCACAAATACATGCGAAGAACATGCAAACTCTACGCAGAAAGTAATTCAAACTAAGAACCTTCTTGCCAGGAGACACTGGAGCTTACACTGCAAACATGCAGACACAATTGTGCACACACTCACGTTCCAAACAAATCAGAGGAGTAAGTGTGGTTGCACAACATCTCCACTTCAAGTCTGAACAAACTCAGACATCGACGAGCCAAGACTAAAAAAACAGCCATTGCGGTTCAGACGAGGTGAGGAGCTGTACTGCTGAAGCAATAAGCCAGAGTTCAACCTTCAGGAGTTCTAATGCCATAACTATACATTACTGTAAGTGTGAAAACAATGGTCAAAAGTTACTGCAAATGTTGCATTACTTTCACATTTTTGCATCACCCACCGTCAACACTGCACCAATAGTCTCTCAAGATGCTTTTAGGCTCGCCCGGAACTCTGAAGATTATCTGGAAATCTCCAGTTAATGTCAAAGTGAGCTCACGCGAGAATGTAACAGGAAAAATTGCATAATCCACAGCGAGTGAATGCATGCTCAAGCCGGGCATCACCACCTCACCTGGATCCTCCATGGGTTCTCCTGCTGCTGTGAATGCGCCACAAGCAAACACTGTTGGTGTGGAGCAAACTCCGGAGAATATCTGCATCCAAATCTAACCTGAAGTTCAATCTCACCGGGAGTTCATGTCTGACAACTGCTTGAGAGCGTGACTTTTGCTCTGAGATTGTCTCTTTTATGCCCTGAACCCTAAAACCAAGTCTTAACCTCAAAACAACCCCTTGGAATTTGAGGACCAGTCCAAATCCAAGTCATCAAGACATCAAAATGACCTTGAAACAATAGTTTGAGTCATTCTGTATGACACTGATTGGCATAATATGTTGACCTAAACCTGATTCCATCCTGAACCCTAAAATCCATATTTAAATTGCAACAGCCCTTTGAACAAAAAGCTGGTTGACAAAGAAGTTTGGAAAGACGACCTCAAAGTCCATACTTACAATGGTCCTCACAAAAAGTGAATATAAGTACACACACGAACACACCTTGGGTCAGCCTCTAGTTGGCAGGGTATGACTGTGAACCACTTGGGTTTTAGTGAACTTATTTCAAGCTTTGGCAAAGATCAAAAGGAGGCAGTTATGCTCTTGAACTAACTGCCAGACTCTCAGTCAGCAGCGCACACACACACATACACATACACACATGCTGGCACAATGGCTGAGCTCGGGAGAGTAACTGTTTTTGGCAGGTGTTTAGTGTATTTCTCCAGTAAGTGGTGGTGTGTTTACATGCCACCATTGGTTTAGATTTTATGTTCAGGGCCAGGGCCACTAAATGACAAATAACAAAAGCCTCTGCACAGTGATTACCGGTGCTCATGGCTGACATGCCAACATAGTTGAGCTGTGAGAAGCAAAGTTATATTGCCTACACTACTGTCTTTGATTGTTCTTAGTTTAAACTTGGATGTTGACCGTGTACTGAACATAAACAGCTGGAGCTGTTTTAGTTCCTCAGGTTTCAGGGAGGTCTTTCAGGTTCCTACCTTGACCATGCGGTGGTGCTTGCGAGCTGCCTGACATCTCATGTTGCTGGTGTTGCAGCAGCCGGTGCAGCGCTTCACCTCGACGCACGGTGGCCAGATGATGAAGTTGGCCGACGTGGGGTCCACCTGGCTCCTGGGGATCTCATAGATGGTTGTCCGTACCTTGCACACCGCTGGTAAGGCCTCTTCCACCACTGAAGGAGAAAGAAAGAGGTCAAAGTTATCAGAGATTTGGTGGGAAAGTTCTGTTTGGTACAGTACGGTGCAGTTTGGAATAGTAAGACCCTGAATCAGGCTTGCACTTTGACTAAAAACAGTGCCTTTACTTGGTAGGCGTGATGTGGCCACATAGTGTGACATAATACCGGTGCAATGACAATGAAAGACCAACATCGAACATGACACAGCGATCAACAATGGAGGACATCGAGCAGCTCTTTTGTTTCCTGTTTGTGGCTGTTTCTCTCAACAAGTCATCAAGCTTTGTATAAAAATTACACTTCCATGGGATGTTATATGTACAACAATCGCAAGGGATTTTTTTGCGATATTTCTGACCATATCGCATAATTTGACTCTGGTACCCCAAGGGAAGGGTGCCAAAGAATGGAACAGTTGGGGTTGGTTATTTTGGTACCACTCACTCTCAAACACCAAAGTCTATAAAGGAAATCAACTGCTGCCTCATTTGGTAAGCTTCTCAAATAGGTAAATACAAACAAAGGATTCCAAACACCCAAAATAGTCACAAAATAGAACATATTAATTTAGGGCCTGTAGGTGTAGTATTGCCAAGTACAGCCTGACAAAACCCTAGATATCACTAGAACAACATTTTCTCTGTTTTTCTGGTGTAGCAGCGTTACAGTGCCACTTAGAGGCCTGGCATACACGTGTACTACAGCGTTTTGAGTTGCTTTGGTGGCGGTTCCATGTGGATGGATACATTTCCTGAAATGATTGCCCCCGTGTTTATGAGAAACTTTTTCGAAATAACAAATAAAAAGATAATTTTACGACTTGTTCCATTTCCATGTGGATACGGTCTTAGCGATCGTTGTTCCATTCTGTGAAACTGCTAAGAGTGTATGGTGCTGTAGAATGAGTGGTCTACAGGGTTTTACAAGTAACACAAACTGCAGTTTCCATTCAGAAAATGGTGTCTAATGGTGAAATAAAGTATTAAACATATTCTTAAAACTTTTTTTTTTGCTTGCATTTCATATACAACCACACGTCAAAAGGGCAGAACTATCCCTTCAAATGGAGTGTGTGTGTGTGTGTGTGTATCTCACCAGTGCTTCTCCTGTGTCTGGTGTGTGCTCTCTTCAGATCAGGGAAACTGTGAGAGAAGTCCTTGTGGTAGACGTGTTTGGTCTCCTCGATCACCTCGTTCTCTGGACAAAACCAAAACAATGGAGCAAAACACACACACACACACTGTATTCAGACCTCACAAACACTCACTGTCAACAACACTGTTCATTCATGAATATTCCCACATGCATGGATCAAACTCGCCAGCACTCTGGGGCATAAAAAGCTTAACAGCATGGTTTTGAAAAGTCAAACTCCCATTCATTTTCTGCATAGAGATTCTGATCATTGGTCATAATACTGTAACCATGCGAGGACGTCTCGCCACAGGCTACGGGATTATGAAACGCAAGTCATTATCAACAACAACTCTGAAACAACTGCCATTTAAGTAAACACTGTGTTTTATTTGTGTTGTCAAGGAGAAATACTGTACAGTCGTGGTACCCTAAGGAGTAATGGTGATGATTAGACGGAGCTCCTCGTTGCCATGAAAATGATTACTAAAGTCACCAAAATCACGTCAGCTACGATGAGCTAGTTCTTGTTACGTTCTGTTTACCGGAGAGCAGCCATTATTTTTTTGGCTATACACTATACTGCAAAAACAATGGTTAAATTCATTAAAAAGAGCAGGAATTTGTTGGATAGGAATCATTTGGGGATGTGGGATGTATAGCACCTTTGCTCTCAGGCTACACACAAAAATTCTAAGCTTTCAGATGAGCATTTCACCTCTGTATAAGAAATAATGCGCTCCCTCTCCGATGCCCTTTCTGACACAACCCAACCATTTATCCAGTATTGGAACCGGCACCTGGAGTACACTAGATGGGGTCCCCTGTGGCCAGGGGCAATTGAGATTGTCTAATTAATGAACAACGGGGCTTGGATACCTTGCTCAAGGGCACCCCATCCCTTGACCTGGCAGGACACAAACTGGCAACCCTTCGGTCATAAGCCAAGTTCTCTTTCCGCTTGGCTATAGGCTGCCCAATCTGTATCCATGATAACCTACATAAAAGCACATATCACGTGCACTGGACATGTGCATGCCAATAAAAACAGGAAACTAAGTCTTAATGAACATTGCAAAGTATACAACCACAGACACGAAGACACAATGACCCATGGCAGTGGCTTAAACAGACCAAACAATCTCTAAACACAAGAATAAGTGACAATGACGACAAAGACAAGTGATAGCAAATGCAAGCGAAAGAAGGAGGTGGGATTATGACATCGTTGTTTTCCCAAAGGTCCTCACGGTGGGTGTAGTGGTTAGCACTCTTGCCTTTGCAGCAAGAAGACCCGGTCGGAACAAGGGCCGTTCTGCATGGAGTTTGCATGTTCTCCCCGTGTTTTTCTGCTTTCCACCCACAGTCCAAAAACTGTGTGGAAGGTTGTTCCCCGCTATGTTTGGAAAAGCCCATTTGCTTAGTTTCAAAAAGTATTGCTATTGTGATACAAACACGAGTTTTTCAATGGTAAATGGAGCTAGCAGCTAGCAGAACTACTGCCACGTCTCTGCTTTTTGGGGTCATAACACCTGGGTAATGTGGACAGCAGCTATACTACAGTAGGGTGCAGCCTTAGAATCAGTCTGTATGCAGTGTTGTATCTTTGCCCTTTTTACTATTTTCAATATTTATTTTGGTTCCTAATCAAATCTCATAGCTAGTCGTGCCAGTTCTGAACTTAATACTCTTTTCGTAATAATTTTCTGATACGTCAGTGGAGAAAATGAACGATGGAAACTTTACCTCCTGAACCAGGGCAGCTCTAAAAAACTGGGCGGTTACTCATGAAACGTTATTTTCTGACTTAGACGTGAGCACAAATGACAGATTTAAACGCATGTCTTTGTTTTTCTTGAGTACAAGGAGAAAGATTTGCCCAAAAGGTCAAGCATCCAAGGGATTGAGACAAAAAAAAAGAAGAAAATATCCCGTTATCTGGGCAAGACATCTTGATGACAAATTGGCCGCCTGACAGCGAGTGAAGAGACGTTCACATGCTGCAGTTTGGTGTTTGTTACATGCGTCTCTCTTTCAAGTCTGTCCTGAGCTGAGTGCCAGCCTAATTTGGTTACTCTTAACTCACTTACGGTGTTTATATGTGTCACTGTGTAAATCAGATTCAATCTTAAATTGAATTCACATAAAGACACAGACACACACAGACACACACACACACGGACGGGAGGTCACTCTGGGGTTGACACAACCCGGCGGCAGAGAAAATGTTGAGCCAGAACTTAAATCACTTTAGAAAAGCAAAGACACTGAACTGTGACATCACAATTTAAACACGAGTGACCTTCTTTAAACAGACATTTTAATGTGAAAACCACAACTCAGTATGGATTTTTTTATCGATATTTAGAAGCAAAGTACCAATAATAACATGAGCTCCTACAGCCAACTTTGTTCATTTGACAAAACTTTTCACATCTGCAAATATTAGCAATTATGGAGTGAATCAATCACAGGTCTCAGCTGAATTTTCAAGACAGTTGTGATATCAGTTGCTGACTTTTGTTACTGATTCATGAAAGATACTTTTAAATGGGGCTACAACGATTACTCAATATATCGATTACTAAACCGTGAAATATTTTAATAATCGATTAATCAGTTTGAGTGTTTTCAAAATAATTAAAAACACCTTTTTTTCTGCTTTTTAAATGTGAGTATGTTCTGGTTTCTTTACATCATTTTGGTTTGTGACGAAACAAGACATTTGACAATGTTTGAGAAGGTTTGTGAAACACCGATCAATATTTGGACCAAACAACTGATGGATTAATCAAGAAAATAATTGACAGATTAATCAATACCAATCTGTGCAAAAAACTATGGTAAAATTCTATGGTTTAACTGGTTCAAACCAATGAGAATGTGATAAATCTGCTCATTTGTTCTTCGTCTGGTCTTTCATCCATCTTCAATCTTTACTTTTCAAAACTTTATATAGTGCGCAATATCATTTTTTATCAATTAAGTTCATCAGATTTAAAGAAAAAAAAAAGTAACTGCCGTAACATTATGACACATCCCTGACATCACATTTCACACATGGAAACACCACATGTGCAGAGTATACACACATGTACAACTGCTGAGTGTAACAGCCAATAGGAATGCCCGCTCTCTCTCTGAACTGTCCTGTGATTGGACAAAAGACTCCCACCATGAGATAGTGGCAAAATACTCCTCTCTCGTTTTACGAGGAGTTTTAATGTAAATCTCTGCCTGTCAGCGTTAGAGTATCATGGGTTATTTTTATAAAAATGTCACCTGATCTGTTCAGTGTGTGAGACACTGGGAAACAGAAGGTTCAGGGAAACCATAATGGTTCTTGCTGGACTCTTTTAATTTGATTATAAACACCAAACCAACCCTCTTTTTGTTTAACGTGTGTGTGTGTGTGTACCCGTCACTCTCACTGCCATGTGTGTATGCAAGCAGTCACGCACACACGCCTGCCTATATACACAATGTGCCCCTGAAACACAACAAAGTGCACCTCCAACATCTCCTTATCTCCCACCCCCCACCCCCCTTCTCTGTGAGTGTCTCTCTCTCTCTCTCTCTCTCTCTCTCTCTCTCACTCCCAGTCTGTGTGTTGCTCACTCGCCCTGCCATGCAGGAATTTGAGCATGAATTATACATAGCGACACAGCAGCCCTTCATCGAGCCCCTGCTCTCAGACCAATAATGGGCAGCATGACAACAGCATAATGAAGTGAGCCACTTGACCCCCACCGAGGCGGGGAGCCGTCACACTCGACATTTGCATCTCAATGATGCCAGGATTAATGGTGGCATCGTTTGCTCGGAGCAGCACACATTCAAAAAAAAAATGTTATTTCACAGGCAGTGAGAAAAGTTCAGAGCGGGAATTAAGGGTGAATGAAATCCTCTTTAATGCTCAAGTTATTTCCTCCTGCAGCCTCACCTCACTAAATCAATCTGCTGTGATTTATTAGCAGTGAAAAACTGGCATCTGCTGCGTTCTCCAAAAGGCAAACGCTAACGTTGTCTAAACTTGCAGACGTCTTCCTTCTGCTGCATTTGCAAAGCTCACGTGGAGCTTCGACCTCAACTGCAGCTTCCCAAAGATACGGAGAAGAGGAGGTCAATGGGGATGTTAAAGTGACTCACTTTCCTGCACCACAGAGAAAATCTGAATTTTTTTTATCTTGCTGGGTCACAGGAGCTGACGGTCTAAGGTCAAATGCTAAGTTTGTATCACTTACTCAAATCTAAAGGACAGATTTCGAGGTAACACTTATGGAAGCAGCAGTGAACTCCTGTGAACCGTGACGCACACTCACCGATTCTCTCCGTGGACTTTGGTGCACACTTTCACAAAGCGACACAAACCACAGCTTCCAGTCAGAGAGACTTCGGCGAGTGTAGATTTTTATCAGCTGACCTTTTGTTAAGTGGCTAAAATCTGTTTTTCTCCACTGGTCGGCCATGATTTCACTCTTCAATGTCTCAGGCAGATTGCTGCTGGCGCCACATCGCATTAAACTTTAAAAGGAACGAGCTGCAGCAAATGTCTTTCTCCGGCTGAAAGACTAGAGACTATTTTAAGAAAGAACATTATACACTCTTATTATACACTCTTATAAAATGATGTTGCATATTAAGTGGTTTGTTCCCTGACACATGACTTCAAATTGTCATAGTTACTTACTCATAATTTCTATTTTTAATCAATAACACTCTACTTGAAAAGGAAAGTTAGCAGAATTTGATATTAAAATAAAAGATGTACAGTGAATCTGTACATCTGTATTGGTTCTGGGTGTTTGACCCATTATTATACCCTGGCAAATCGTGTGCCAACATTTCCATCAGAATCCAAATGTAAAAATCCAACTGCAATTCCCACAATGCAACTTTCTCAGCATTAGATACTATAAGACCAGTGAATATTCACAGCTTAAACTCCACTCCACACCATGGGCAGTCTCTGACACAGACACGTCTACAGTAGAACATCTTTATATTTTAATGTATATACATCTCCAGCACAACTAAAGACCTCATATAAGGAGCACACCCTTAATATAATGAACAAACAAACCAGGACCAGGAATGCAAACCATCGTTTTAACCTGGTACTAGTAATTAAAGCTTAAAGTAAAGTAAAATATAGTCTTATTTTTCTAGCGAGAAACTAAATTATTTTTCTTCTTATGCAAAAAATAGGAACAATTTCTGAGAAATAAGGCTTATTTAACTTTCTTGAAAGTTGACTGTGTTGACAGGCTGAGTTTAAACTATTACATTTAAAGAACAATTCACAACCCGTTCAGTCTGATGATTCTAATGACTAATGATTCAGTTACCGCTCACCTGCCCGTCACTAGTTTGTGTGTTTGTGTCGCGTATAAAACGACGTCGCGGCAGATTCGCGACGCTGTGCTGTGACGACCGCGCCCACGTTGAGGAGGTACTGTGAAGTAATGGAAAACGACGTGACTGAAACTGAGTAGAGTCGAGTCGTGCTAGAAAGTGCATCATGGAAAAGCGCCATTAGTGAAACTATGGTCTTGAGGAACCATAAAAACATTAAAAACACCTCCTGTGTTTGATGTTTTCTTTATTCTGGGCTTCTGTACTGTAACAACGTCATTCCACTCTGTAGAAAATGACCTGCTGCCTGCAAAAACCTATAAAGGGGCTCACTCTAAAGCCTCTTTCACACTCAAAATTTGTGGTAAACCTGGTGGTTTTTTTTTTTAAACCTTGTTAAAGCTACTAAAAGAGGCTATTAACACCTTTGCCACTGCCAGTGGTTTTTCTTCCCTGTGGGGTTTTTAAATCGCACCTACGTCACCTGTGCATGAAATGTGATGTCACGGATGTGCATGGAAACAAAACCAGTCAGGGGATGAAAAACATGACTCCACCGCCACCACCATAGCCCTTTAAATCAGCCATTTAGTTGATACGACTGATGGAATCAATGATACGGAGTGTTAAAAAGTGAGGATCGCGACAAACATGAATGCTAACGGCTGAGATGAATGTGAACGTTGTGGCGTTGTGCCAGGAAATGGCAAAATAGAGCAGATGAAGACAAAATGAACTGGTTTGGTCTGGTTTAACCCAAGAGTAAATGGAAATTAAACACATCATCATTTTGCCTCAAGCTAAAACTGTTTTTGTTTTTTTACCAGTGGATACATCAGGCCACAAAAACACTTCCAAGTTCTTAACTTTCAACCAGGGACAATAATGTTGTCGATTTCTATGCATAATATTGGTTAAATGCCCCTTAAAATAAACATTTCTGCACAAATCAACGCCTTCACGTCGGCGTACGATGAGGCACTGTCCCCTCCTGGGTTCACAGAGGGTGCAAAGAGCAAGACGGGCTTGCTGGTCTCCTAGCAACATGCAGCGAGGCATTTCAGTAATGAGATGAGAGGACAGCATCCTCTCACTGTGCAATGAACCAGATACAACTCATACCTCAACACAGAGTCTCTCAGTGAACGGGGGAGACAGAGAGGGAGGCACCGGCCTTGACCAGCACAAATGTAACACATGAAAATTCACTCTGTATCAACATGCACTGCTTTTCTTGTTAAGATGAGTTAACACAAGTTAAAAGTTCCGTTGTTTTTTAAAGTGTGGTTGTGTGAGAAACTGACCCATAAACCTCATTGCCACTGGTCCAAAAACTAGTTTAGTTTATAGCTAATATCCTGCTTCATCTGCTTCATTTATGGAAGTGATAGAAGTTGCAGCATCATTTCCTGCACAATGCCAATCTTCCATTCATTATCTTAGCAAACTTGTTTAAGCAATCCTTACTTTTACATTGAACTGTTCACTCACCGTTAAGTTTGAGTGAGTTTGGAAGTTTGAGATAATATGTTTGCTCCTAAATAAACAGCCATAAACTGTGATGTTTTCATCACAGCATGAATACTTTTGTACATCCTGTACCACCACTAAATTCAAATGTGTTCCTTTGTAACATTGTTGAAATGTAAGCCACCAGTGAGCCTGCGAGTTAAAAACAAATGATTTTCTCTTTAAACTTTGGTGCAGGGGAGTGAGAGGGTGAAAAACCTCTGTTTCCAGTCATTAAATGATGAAAAATTACCAAACAAGACATCCGAGAACATCATTTTTTCCAGTTTTGGTAAACACTGATTAACACATTTCAACATTTTACAGACCAAACAAAAACTCGATAAATCGCGAAAATAATCATTAGTTGCAGCCCTAGACTTAAGTAAGTGAAGATTTAGCAAACATGGATCAAATCTGTTTTCCACTGGGCATCTCTGTCTCTGGCTGGTGTTCCACTGCCATACAATCACACACTGAACTATCCCTTTTTGCTTTCACTTCTGAGCTGAGCTGAGCTGAGCAGGAATTAGCACATTAAAACGCTCACTGGTTACCACAAACATGACATAATAATATCCTGCATGTGCTGCTCAGTCTTTCATCCTGGGGGAGTGACACATTCGTATTATTAGAATGAAGTGATTTACCTACGGAGTCTATCTCTAGCAGCCGCTGGAGGTCGCTGATGCTGCGGATGTCGCTGTGGGAGAGCCGCTCTAACAGCTCCCGTGGGAGAGAGGACTCCTGCGTGGGGGGGGGGGGGAGAACAATCAATGAGAGCCTGGTTGCGCCTTAAAGGTCACACTTTCATGCAGTCGTCATCATCATCATCATCAATCTGCAAAACTCTGTGCTGAAAATAACGCGCGAGGGGAGGACACGTGCGTAATTACGCACGTGACTTCAATTTGCTGCACTCTTTATTTGTAAATCTGTGTGATTTTAACGGTAAGAAAATAACAAACAACAAACATCAATCTAACACTAAACACAACTCTCACCTCAGCAGCGGTGCGTAACAGGCAGAGGCAGCCGGCGAGGAGGTGGAAAATCGCGGCTCTCATCTCCTCTCAGATCCACTGCATAGGCACCAGGACGAGGCGATGTTCCACAGCAGGAGCCGGCTTGTCGCTCCCTGGACCCGGGAGCCCACGCACATCCCTGGTCACCACCTCAGCCCCAGTAAAAGAGCGAACCAAGAGCTGGTGGAACTTTTCTGTGAACTCCTGAGTGAGATGGGGTTTGGTTCAAGGAACTGAGGCTGATTCGGTTTCTGCTCCTTCAGTGTAAATCACCGTGGGTGTGACAGTTGTTTTATATAATAATAAAGTGATGTAAAAGTGAAGCTTAAAGCTCATAAAACCAAACCGAGGTCAAGTCGATGTGCAGCTGCGCTTCGTTGTCCAATTAACGCACGAACAACTTTTCTTCTACGCTTCAAACATCCAGCAACATCCATCCTCTGATCCGCAGTGCGTCTCGTCCCAAAACCCACTTTAGTACATCCTGCAGCATCTTGAGCATTTGTGCAAACAAAACATCACAATCTGATACATCCTTAATAATAAAAAATGTAAAAAAAAAAAATGTATTGTCCCGAATGTAAAGAGAAAAGAAAAAGCGAGAGAGGAAAAAAAAAAGAAAAAGAAAAGCCCAGAGGAGTCTGATGTCAGCTCCCAGCGGTCCTGTGATTCCCGGAGTGAATGAAGTCGGGACACTTTCAGTCACAGGATATAGCCGTGCGCGTCCGTGGCTGCAGAGCGTGAACGCGCTCCACACAATAGACTTCACAACATAGATAGCTAGATAGATAGATAGATAGATAGATAGATAGATAGATAGATAAATAGATAGATAGATAGATAGATAGATAGATAGATAGATAGATAGATAGATAGATAGATAGATGCATAAACAAATAAACAATTGTTTGCTTGTTTTTGCACAGATACAATAATGAAAGACAAACTCTGAGACAGTCTGACCGTAGCAGCCCGTGGCCGAAAAGGAAATTCGGCCATGGGCTAGGAACTATGGTTCCTAGGTAACACTGCATACATCACATTACATTACTTGATGTGGGGAGTGCGTCGAGAAATAATCAAGGCTGCGTTGGAGACGGAGAGCCCGCTTGGAGACGGAGAAGCGCCCCCAGCAGCTGCTTACTCCGCTGCATCCGGCTCCATCGTCAATCTCTTTGAAAGTGAACTCATTATCTACATTTTAAATAAAAACATTTGCTTGTAAAGTCAATAATGACTCCACTTCTGAGTTTAGTGACCGTGTCACAGTTTTAAAGGTTTGTAATAAAGTTTAACGAGTGTCCAGACCACTCACTCATAGAGAGGCGAGGGGAACAACATTTTCAGATGATGACATTTCATCACGTGAAAAAGCTTCTTTAGGTAAATTGTGACACTTTAAATGGAGCGAAAGTGTGAGAGTGAATGTGTCTGGCCCTGTGATGCACTTGGCAATCTGTCCAGGGTGTACCAGTGTTGGCACAGCACCGCCCACGACCCTCATGTGGAGGATAAAGCAGTAGAAAATGGACGGATGATGAAAAGGTTTCTCGAAGGCTGTGTGAGGAAACCAAACAATAAAAAGATGGACGTAAAACTCGGACGGCTATTAAGTCTTAATGCTGTCTCAGAAAAATGTCCACAAGGATCCATCCATCAAAAAAAAAGAAAAGTGCCCTTGTCAACAGCCTGTGTTGTGTTGTCCTAATATTATTGCGACACTTGACCTTCTGTTGGCACTGAGCAGTGGCTGAGCCTCAGGGGCCGACTCTTATCAGAGCATGTCAAACATGCAGTGCATCTGAGTGTGGGCCGAGCTCAGGAGTTCATAAATCTGACAAAAAGCGGCATCTCATTCTTCTCAGTGACACGGTTTGATTTTTTTTTGGACACATTTTTGGCCCAATTTTCCCACCTGTAGGTGTTTTACGCCCATGTGTGTGTGTGTGGGGGGGGGGGGGGGGGGGGAGTGTTCTTTGGATTCCTCCCACTGTCCCAGTCACAGTCGGCCCAAGGCACGAGTGAACCGAGCAGCTGCAGTGATGTGTGGAGAAAAAAAAGAAAAGAAAACATTTTAACATAGTGAAGAACTCGAGATATCTAGGGCTGGGATTGGCTCCAGCTCCTCCTGACGCTTAAGAGGCTGAAACAGTAGAACATGAATGAATCACAATGTTTTATTGTGTTCATTGCACGACTGTCTTTTAGACATTTCCCCTGATTTGTGAGGGCCAGGACATATTTTCCCATTTCTACACATGCATAATTCCACCCATCTTCTATCGCGGGGGAGCAGTGCCAATTTCTTCTGTATGTCCTTGTATTCTTTGAGCGTTCTTTGAGGTTCGTACATGTGTTGATACCAGAAGAGAAGAGCTCCTCGAATAAACACGAGCGAGTATCGTTGGTTGCAGTCTCTTTTTTTTTTGTTGACTCGTGACCAAAAGAAGAGCACGACACCGTCTTAGCTGCAGAGTGTTGTGGTCCAGGGAGCAACGGTCTGCGCAGACCCAAAATGGGCAGATGTTGAAAACTGGGTCTCGTTCTTTGCATGAATATAGTGACAGAACATGCACGTCCAGCTAGTAGGAGCATCATCTCTGTCCAGTCTGGCCTGTGATTGGTCATTAGTCTAGACAAGGAGGTGCATTAAATAGTTCCCTTTCAAATCACTTGAACTACATTGTGCTGAAAAGTTTAAGAACAACTTTGCTCTAATTTCAGAGACCAACAATCTCTGGAAACACGTTCATTTTTGTTGGATCATCTGCAACAAAGCAGATTCTGAAATTAGACAACACTGTTGTTGGGTAACTGTTAAGACAATGAATACAGGCACCAGTGAGGTTATTACTATGATTAATAGCTTATCTATCTATATCTTTTGGCTGTAACTCCCTGTCTGTTGCTGCTATTATCATCCCTCCCTCCTCCATCACTCATACACACACTTTCTTTTCCTTTTCCTTTCCAATAATGATTAAATAACAATCAAGGTCGTCACAGAAAATGCAAGACCACCAGTGCGCTGCTTTAATTTGTGTCAAACTCTGTGACACAAACGGCATTATTTTTTCTTTTTATATATATATATATATATATATATACATATATATATAAATATATATATTTGCATCCATTTTTCCCTGTGGAGTGAATTGCTTGGGGAACATAAAAGACTTCCCAGAGCTAAAGCTTTGTAAAGCAGCACTGGAATCTGGAAATCCAGCCTCAAGCATTCAAACATGCACGTACACATTTAGTCTGCCTTTTGTCTGTCTCGCGCTCTCTCTCTCTCTCTCTCTCTCATGCCGCTACTTATCCAATATCCTTTAATTTAACAATGCATGATTATTTAAAATTGCGAGGGGTTCCTGCGAGGTGAGAGAAAGGAAGAAAGAAAGGTGAGGAGAAGCACAAAAAGACTGGAAGAAAGCAGAAGAAAGCCAGAGGTGTGTGTGTAAAATCCATCTTGCACTGGACCAAAACCTTCACAGTCCCACATCCACATGCAGGGTCTAATACTAAGGAATTAGATTTGTGTCACCATTTTAAAAACAACACTTTTTAAGAAGCAAATAATATATCGATTTAATCATTCAAAAATATTGTATTTTATTGTTTGAATATACACTTGTTCTTTGCACTCCCTGGTTTGTTGTTTGCGCCATGGTTTTTTTGCTTGTGGGCGGGCCTTAGGTAGCTGCCTGCTGATTGGCTACTGAATTTTGGAGCGACAAAATAGTTGTAATCTAACGTTTATAATCTGACAAACGTAAAATATGTACAATTATTTTGCCGGACGTCAACAGGGAAAACTTGGGGAACGAGCTCCAGATGGACAGCAAAGCCAAGCCTGTGACAACTTCCTGTCCATTGAGCTAAAAATACAGTATGTTTGAATGATTAAATCCTTAAAAAGTGTGGAAAATATTGACACAAATCTAATTCCATACAATATCAATAGTATATCACCCAATATCTGCACATAATGTGATTTTGTCTTTGTTTTTCTTCATTTTAAACTGTTCTTCTGAAAGCTAAAAAAGAAAACCCCTCTTTTCATCAAGCCAAATATAGCTTTCATCCAAAAATAAAGAAAAACTTTACACAGTCTCCTCCTAGTTATTCTTTGCTCCCGTATTTTATAGAGTGCATTTATAACAACTGTTCCACATGTTTTCTTTTTCCATTTCTTCCGAGGAAGGAAAGTACTTGAAATTATTGGTGACCTTGCTCAGGAGCACTTCAGCAGCGTCTGCTACAGTCCATACTTTCTCACTTATAACAACTTGTCCTGTGAGGAGGAGCAATGGGAGTAAAGTCAGCGAGAAACGCAGTCATTTAATGGGGTTGGTCGTAAATACAAGTCAAAAAAAAGCTTGGAAGTTTAAGCGACGGAGAGAGACAGTAAAAGTTAATGAAGCAAATGATAATAAAAGAAATACTTTTATGTACAGGGTGGGGATGAAGGGCTATCACCAAACCAAGCACATGGTGGAAAAACCCTTTCTACACATTCTCCCTCTCATTCTCTCTCTCCTCTTGTAGTCCAGTCATCATTAATTATAAAATCCTTTTCTTTAAAAAAAAAGTCAGAATGGATTTCACCCTGAAAACCCTGAGTAAGTCCAACACTGGACACCTGCCAAATCCTATTGTGTGTCGCGTGAATGTGTGGTCATTGGCCAACTGCGGCCTTATCCTGGATTACCATCTCAAATATGCCAGCATTTACCTACAGTATATGTAACACCACCACCACCACCACCACCTCCTCCTCCACTGCTCCCACAAACCGCCTCACCCTTCTGTTCTGTTCGTCCCAGGCCACACGGCTCAGAGAGAAGGCTTTATTTAGTTTCTGTCTGAGAGGGAAAAAAAGGCTCCTTGAGCTGCGTTAAAGCAAAACTCATTGAGGACGGAGGGGTCGGCTTAACTGGAAGGGACGTATAGCAAGTGCCGGACCCTCTGACTGAGGGCAAAAGACTCACTCGTGCAAACTTTACTGACGTTAGTTTCTGCACACATTCCTTCTCCTCTGTTACAAGGTTTAGGTTATTATTATTGTTATAATAGACAATGACTTCCATTGAAATATATGCATATGCATAGCACGGTGTTGCCAGGTTTTACAATAGACCCTAGTTTAAAAGAAAAGAAAAGAAGAAATGTTCAAATATTGCGTCTATTTTTTTGTAAATACACACACATACCACACTTTTCATGTGTGTTTTTTGAAGTGGTGTACTTGTAAAAAGAAATCTTATCTTTATTGGAATGAAACAGAACATATTGATGAGGTTTATTAACTAACAAAGGGTAATTAAACCAAACATTTGTTAAATCTAGAGGAGGCTAATGTAGCCACAAGCTAACGTGCAGTTTTACACGTTGGGTGGTCTCAGCCGTTCATTCCAAAATTAAATTAAGTGGGATGCTTTCATGTCACCACCATAAGCCAACAAATCTATTTTTACATTTTACAAGGAGAAGAAAGAGAAGATGCATTTGATTTCTCGTAATTACTGAATGTACAAAAAGATAAAGGAACCAGTGAGGCAATGAAGCAGGGTTATAAAATTCAGAAAATGCCGCTTTGGATCGGTTGTGAACCACACTTGCACAGTTTCTCTGATCAGATGTGAGAGTGTCAGTTTAAAAGCACAATGTTCACATTCAATTTGTAAGCAGTAAATATGCTAATTATGGAGGTATCATATTTAAATAATAATGTTTTGCGGGTTTGTGTCTTGAGCTCCAACCAAACGTTACTTCTTCTTCTTCTTCTTCTTTTCCTTTCGGCTGCTCCCTTCAGGGGTCGCCACAGCGAATCAACCTCCTCCATCTCACCCTGTTCTCTGTATCCATCTCTCTCACACCAACTAACTTCATGTCCTCTTTCACTACATCCATAAACCTTCTCTTTGGTCTTCCTCTGGACCTCCTGCCTGGCAGTTCCAACCCCAGCATCCTTCTACCAATATACTCACTATCCCTCCTCTGTACATGACCAAACCATCTCATTCTGGCCTCTCTGACCTTATCTCCAAAACATCTAACATGTGCTGTTCCTCTGATTGACTCATTCCTGATCCAACTCTTTGTAGGTCGTTCTATCGAGTAAGCCCATGGTTCTCAGACTGTGGTACATGTACCACCAGTGGTATGCGAGCTTCCTCTGGTGGTACCTAGAGGAAAATCAGAAATACTGTTCTACTGTATACCAGGGTGGTTGTAGGAATTCATGCCCTGAGAGTAGAACAAGGCAATATTTGTACTTGCTGTCCCAATAGGTGACTGCATACCGCTTTCATGAAGCTTCTATGATCTTCTTATTTCCAGTCGAGAGGCGAGCGGACGCTTTCTGGACGAGATGGAGCCGTTTGACGGATGACTGGTCTGAGCCCACACGCACAAAGAATTCCAACATTCCAGCCGCGATGTTATAAAAGTGTGGATCGATGTCTTTCTGAGACCTCAGGAGGGAGATAGAGCATCAGCTTGGCGAGAAGCCTCAGCTGGAAAAAAAAGCAAGACTTGACAACTGACAAGAGACACCAAAGCTCGAGAGAAGGTCAACAAGTCCAGTTCTGTCTCTTAAGATCATTTCATTGACAGTATTCTGGTTGGTTATCAGAGTGTAAGACTTTAAGAAGGTCGCTCCATGAATGAAACACACCAGGCACTTCTAGAACCAGGATCTGCCCGTTGATTGTCGGTAAAGTAGGAAACAGTATCTGTGGTAACCCAGCTACAACAGAAGTTGTGGACATTTAGAGTAACGAAACATGATGCCAAAACTCTGAAGTGTATCCATAGACATCTTTAGTTGTAATTACATTAAGTTTTATCTGAAATAAGCTGTATTTAAACGGACTAACTTAACAGATAAGAGAATCACAACACACGGCTTTCCGTGTTCTTGCCGGGAATGTAGACCAACTCTCGTGTGCTTCATTAATTGAGCCCCTCCATGTTACAACAGGGTGAAACGGAACTAGAAAGACATTCATTATATTTGTGTAACAGCTCTTTTCTTAAATGATGGGTTCTTAATACAATTAATATAAATGGGTTTTGAGAAGAGACCTGGAAGCTCCCCCCACGACCCTCATGTGGAGGATAAAGCAGTAGATAATGGACGGATGGATGCACAATTAACTTTTACTCAGCTACACATGCACACCTTTTAAAACAGTGTGTTTACCAACCCTGGTCCACAGGGAACACTGCCCTGCACTCACACACCTGATTCAGATGAACAGCTGAATCATTGTTCAATCAGTGTTGGGAAACACTGTTTAAAGGCATATATATTAACTTTATATCTTGGATCCCTGCACATTACAGCGGGAACATTATGTGATTACGTGCATGTGGAAAAGTTCTGTATTAGATTTAAAAAGTACAAGTCGGCATGAAATTGTACTCCATACAAAATGTGACCGTGTGAACCAAACGGAGGAATGCGTCCAACGATAGGATGGACCTGTCTCTGAGTTCTTATCAGGACCTTAAGACAAAACAACCTGCCTGAGTACTTCCTGTGCTGCCAACAGCCGTGATCCCACTGTGGTAAAGTTAAAGTCAAGGAAGTCACAGCAATAAAGTGACAAGGCGACAACAAATCCGCAGGTTAACTCCTCCCAGTGTTTGCAGGAAATGTTAAAGTATCTATTTGTTTTTTTTGCGCTGTTTTCTGTCTGACTTTATCTCTCTTCAGATGCCCCATTCATTTCTCCACAGAAATAGTGAGAGCGAACTTTTCCAGGACATAAACCAAACGTGACGAAAGCTTCTCAGAAGTGCCAGATCCAAACGGTGAAGGTTGAGCGTCTCTTTGGTTCGACTCTTTGGGAAATGAATAGGCCCAATTACACTTGGCACGTGTTGCCAAACGGATCGGATTTGTGTTGCTCTAAACACCACTGAGTGGAGTTTTGCTTGAAATGAAGGATGTAATGTGCACTTTGGAACAAACAGAAGGAAAAACTGGCCGGTGTGTGGAAAAAAAAAGTCAAACACATACAAAGGCCATTGATAACTATGTGACATGACATACTGTACAGTAGTATACTGTGTGTACCAGTGGTTCCCAGAGTCTGGGTCGGGACCTGCAGATGGGTCGCAGGAGATTTTGTAACGTGACATAAAAATGTCTTGGAAACGATTTGTTACATATATGATATAACAGATATGTTACATTGTGATTTGGGCCATGATAGTTTATCATCTTTAAAGAGTAAAATATAGAAAGGCAAAACACGAGTGTATACCATATTTGTTAACCGCGGCATGGTTAATACGTGGCATTGTGGCACAGTGGTTAGTAGCGGTGAGCACTGTTGCCTCACAGCAAGAAGGTGATGGCTTCGATTCCTGGTCTGGGACCTTTCTGTGTGGAGTTTGCATGTTCTCCTCATGTCTGCGTGGGTTTCCCCCGGGCTCTCCGGTTTCCTCCCACCATCACCTCCCACATTCGGTCAGGTTGGTCACTTGTGGCGGCGCGCTCAGTCGCAGCGGCTCCGATCAAACCTCCCTTTGACATCGAAATACCGGTTGTATAATGACAATAAAGATTCTTTCCTTGCCTTTCCTTAACCCTACTTAATGAAAGAGCTTTGTGTGTGTGTGGCAAAGATTTGTAACAATTAAAAAAAGTTGTTTGTTACTTTTTGCTCAGGTATGTTTATATAGTTGGTGAAAATGGAAACAAAAATCATGTCATCAGATTGCCTATAGGTTGTGCTAAAAAAAGAATATAAGACACTCTGTATTGTATATTCTTATAATCTCTGTATATGCAGTATATATATATATATATATATATATATAGGTTTTATGTAATGGGAAAAAAAAACATTCTACATGTTCTGTGTGGAGAGAGAAATGTATTTGAAGGCCTAATCCGCACACAGAGAAATGTGTTTGATTTTTCTCTCTGAACGCGCTGCCAGGTGCAGCAGAAGGTCGACGCCTCTTCCTTTTTCCTCTTCCTCCAATTCTACCACCTCCAGTGTTTGCCAATTGATGATACGCGTGATAAGGTGATGATCGGCATAGCTGTGATCGACACAGCTGGGCCTGAGAGACACAAAAGAGGAGGAGAAGACACAGGAAGCGCAAAAAAACATCCCGGTTTAGATTGACAAGGCCTGTCCAGCTGACAGCTGTTAGTTGGGGAACTGTGTGAAAACAGACGCCGCTGGACGACTCGACCAACGGAACAGTTGATTCAAACACTGGTCCGTTCCCGATTGTTCATCATTTCAGTCGGGAGATTCTAATCTCCTCTGCGTAAATAATTGGGAGGCAGTGAGGGAGTTATTAGTGTTTTCCACTGGTGAATCATCCGGAAGCATTGGTGAACCCCAATGACCACACACACACACACACACACACAGGCAAACTTCACACGAAGCCTTAATATGAAAGCACACACACACGCAAACTCAAAGATACATTTCAAACAATTAGACCATGACAAGGGAAACTCATATTCACACATTCACATCTGTCACACACACAGAAACCACACGTCCACTTGCATAAACACCATAAAAGGCGTGAGACTTTTAAATCACATTATTATTATTATTTTATGTGAATCTAATTAAATTTTGAATCTAATTAAATTTTTTTGTTTAAAACTATCGTTAAAAATGAAGCCCCCATGTCTGGAGGTTACTTCTTTCATCATCACAACATCCATCCATCCATTTTCTACCACTTTATCCTAGTAGGGTCTTAATGTCAGCTGACATAGGGCGATAGGCGGAGTCCCACCCTGGACTGATCGCAAGTCCATCACATGACCACATAGAGACAAACAACCACCCACTCTCTCACTCTCACACCTACGGTCAATTTAGAGTGTCCAATTCTCCTAATCTCCATATCTGAATCTTTTTGGACTTTGGGAGGAAACCGGAGAACGCGGAGAAAACCCTCGCACACACGGGGAGAACATGCAAACTCCTTGCAGAAAGGTCCGACCAGGTCTTGCTGCAAAGGCAAGGGTGCTAACCATCCATTTTTTTTCTGGTGGATTCAAAGAGGATCTCCCCAACCTCCCCCACCCAAAATGTTCAAATTTTCAAAGGTTCTAAGATTCTATTAACATTAAAAAAAACATGTTTTACAATACACAACCTTCAAAATCTTAATGGATTTCTGAATTTCAGATGACAAAAGCGAGAAAGTCAGGAAAGACACAATATTCTGGACATTATCTAGAATCTAGTGCAAAGGAATTGACTTTTCACCACATTCAACTTACTGTGAGTGCCATCTATCTATCCATCTATGACTGTCAACCTCTCTCACTCTCTCTTCCACTGCTGTTTCAAAAGACTGGGAAGCCAATTAGTAAAGCTCTCACAACAGCGATTACCACGGTGGGAATGGGAGAGGGAAGAAATCCCCTTCTCTTCTCCCCTCTTCCAAAAGAAGGATTTCTCCCTCATTGTCGCCACGTTGAGAGCAAAGGATGTGGAGCGCTGCTGATGTGGTCATTTTGGCTCAGGAAACAATGCTGCGCTGTCTGAAGAGGGGGCAGCAGAGGGAAGTGACAGAGATACTGTTTGCCCTCATGTTTGTGTGTGTGTGTTCATGTGTGAGATACACACTCATGAGGAGGTGACATCATTTCAGCGCTCTGAACACCAGAGCGGCTTCCAGATGAAGGAGGAAGTGTTGTATTAACTCGAAATCAGGACACTGACATTGAGATGCTTTGTGCGGTTGTAATGGGCACCAGGAAGAGAGAGGGGAGCAGAGAGCGCAGGCCTGTTCCTGAAGGCCCACCTATAATAGTCTTGGAAAAGAAATACAATAGTCAGGAACAGTGGACTGACAGAGGGTGAGAGTGCAGAAGTGGATCCAAGTGCAGAAGGAGGAGGTAAGGTAAGTGGTAGGAGAGGAGATGCTCATGGAAGAGCTGGGTCTTCAGGAGCTTCTTGAAGATAGACAGGAACGCAAGCCCCTGTTCTGGTAGTTCTTGGTAGGTCATTCCATCAGCATGGAACGACACACGAAAAGAGTCTGGATTGTCTTGCGTGAGGTGTTGGCACTGCCAGATGACAATCCTTTGATGAACGGAGTAGTCGAGGGGTAACATAAGCCTTTATGAGAGCATTTAAGTAGGAGGGAACAGACCCATGGAGCGGGCTGCTAAGGGTAGCCAGTGGAGCTCACTGAACAGAGGGGTGACAAGTGCCCTTTTAGGCTGATTGAAGACCAGACGCGTCGCCGCATTTTGGACCATCTACACTCCTGTATACAGGGCGTTATGCCCTTGAATCTGCTTTGAGAGTTTTGATGACTTATCTGAAGTTCTCACGGAGTTTACCAAATGCCGTTTGATTCTTCCATTGCCTCACCCCAACCTGACGCGGCGTTCAGATGCATCATCTTCTTCAGTGGGATGAGCCAGTGTTTCTCTGGCGTCTCCCTCCTCAGAGGCAAACCTGGCATCACTTATCGGGTCAAACATACGTGGCCTCACTCCAGAAATGTCCTCATCGTCATCCTCATTCCTCGGAAACATCCCTCTCAGGTTCCTCGTCAGTTAACAACGCAGATATAAACAAGAACTCCCCTCTACGACATTATCAGTCGCCCTCTGTTAAGTGACCTCTGTAGTCTGATTTTATACCATCATGTGCACAAAAGAGAGGGGGGGTTTCCTGTGTCCATTTTCCACCACATTGTGAATGTCAATGAAATAAAATACAGTTTAACAGCCCCACAAACTGCTGTCTGTAACACATTGTTTTGCTTAAAGTGGAACTTTGCAAGTCTGGTCACTTTTTGCCTTCAACTCTAAAGGAGCTCCCCCTACAGTTTTGGAGTACATATTTTTAGGATACCGCCGTAAACATCCAGCCATCCACTGTTTACCCCTTTATCCTCACTAATGCTGACCATGTGCATTTGTTTTCAACAGAGCCGGCGAACACGAGCTGTAGAGCCATGCCCATGCAGGTCGGCATGCGTTTTGCATGCTTCTGTGTTTTTCAGATCTCGCCACTCCAAAAAAGCTGGTCTGATGTTTACGCTATGTGGCCTCTCGCTCTGTCAGACAGTCATTTCTTCTTTCTCTAACAGCTGCTTCTTCTTTTTCACCGGCTCTGCCATGATGAACATCTAAAATGACGCTATCGCTGCCTTGATCTCATAGCCAGTACCTGGCTTGGTGGTGTGTGTGTGTGTGTGTGTGCGTAGTGCCGTAAAGCAATTTGTGCTTCTTGCGAGACCCATACATATGAAAATAAGAGTACAAATAAGTATTGAAAAGCCTGAAGATAAATACTATAAACACACACCCCCAGGAAGTCCATATAAGGAGTTGAGTATTATTTCACCCCCCGGCAATTTACCGAGGGTGCAAACAGTTAACATAATATGGAGGACAGGTTGCGATCTCCCCACAATTTAACCATCACAAAGGCTGCCCTGCATGTGGCTCTGTAAAAATGGCCACAATTAAAATATTAACTAAGGAAAGCCACACCCACGGTGTTAGTACACTCCCCTATCTCACAAGGTTGGCAATTCTCTCTTTCGCTCTTTATTTCCGTTGTATCCCGAGAGCGGATTATCATCAAAATCAAATAATTTCTTATGCCAGAACCTCCATTCCTCAAAAATGTCATAAAAATCCATCCTTTACAATTAGAGTTGCGGCTCGTAAATTCATCAGACTATAAAAACAGCTAAACAAATAATATTACAGAGTAATAGAAACAGGTGAAAATAATTTGCAAATCTGTGCTGTAAGACCATAAAAATGCAGGAGTTTCATTCGACTCTAAAACCTAAAACAGGAAAAGCTTTTGGGTATTTTCACAGACACATCATTCTCATTTTGCAGCAAGCACAGACATAAGGACGGATCAAAATGGACGGAGATCCCGGTGTGTTTGCAACAGTCAACATCTTTGATGCAAAGGTGCCGCTAACATTTTTAATAAAGCCTAAAGATCACAGGTATATCTGATACAGAATCTATGACCAGAGCCAAAGTGTAGACCTGGAATGCTGTGGCTATCATTTTGAAGGCTTTTTTGGCAAAGCCCGAGCATACTTGTGCACGTTAATGAGTCACTTATACAGTGTAGTTATGACCCGCTTGCCAACTCGCCAGCAGGTGATGGCAAGGAGACAGAACTCTCTGATTATCATCAATATTTTTCTGTGGAGAAGTCATTAGACGCTGGAGGAGACAGAGACGAGGCTGAACTGCGGAGGGAACACCTATTAATCGGTCTGGTTGTGTTTGGCACTGAGACCTCCCTGAAGAGGTGCCACTGTTCAAAGTGGTGATGGTAGTATTGTGTAAAAGACTGAGATAAAATAAAGTGTTCCATGTTGCTAACCACTAATATTTTGTGATCTCAGATACGACCCAAGGCTCTGTCCGTACTGACACCCAATTTTTATTGTGTTTATTGTCCAAATTTCTGTCAGACTCTTTCCATTTTTATATATTTTTTCTACATTTCTTGGCAGCAAAGGCTGTTGTCAATGCTGGGTTAGTGATCTTTCCACAGACTATGTGCAGCTGCGTAGTCGAACAGCCAATAGTTCTCTCTCTGAACTGTATTTCGATCAGACAAAGTCTTCCATCACAGGTCAAATTCGCCCCCAAGGCTGTAAAGAAGAATTTAAACTTCATGATTAGCGCGTTCCACATCACCAAAGAGATGCTAACGTATTTCCACATGCACATACATGCCTATAGTTTCGCTCATATGGAGGGTCCATGTCAGTGTAGTGTTCCACGCGAGCATATCGCCAAAATAGTTTGTGCCCTCTGGGACCAGACTGGAATAGAACCCCACCACCACACACCACCCCTGCACTCACGTACCAATCAACACTGAAGATACTTCATCCATCCATTTTCTACCACTTTATCCTCCACAGGAGGGTCGCGAGGGGGCGTCCCCTCGCAAGTGTCCCCACGCAAGTCGGGGAGTGCAGCTGTTCCCTGACCACACTGTCTCCCACACTCAACAGTCTTCATTATTCGATAATTCCCTCCAAATGATCGCAAAGCCATGGAATAGTAATGATAACATATGCATGTTCACGGTCGGTCTGTTGTCTCCCATATGATGTTTCGAGGCAATCGGTCAATGTGTGCCGTAGTTATAGGGCACCTCCTGTTTCGTGGGGAATGGTCAAAATTGACCAAAACTCCGATGGTTGCCGTGGCCACGCCCCTTTGAATCCACAAAACCTTTCGACAACCTTTTGCCTTTGAGAAACACTGACATTTTAAATTTTAAAACATGATATGTTACTTGCTTGTCACCTCGCGGACCACCAAGGGTTACTCACGGACCACCAGTGGTCTGCGGTCCGCGCCTTGAGAAAGGCTGGTCTATAACATCTTCCCACAAAGTTTCGGAAAATTTGGTGGAACTAAATTTTGAGTCGTTTCGGCCCGTGCCATTCGTGGTTTGCCATTCGAGTTTTGACTAAGTGGCATCTGATATATAGTACATGTAAAATGAGTAACACTCATCACATGTGGAAATGCTCATTATTATGTTCCGGACAAATGTTAAATAATATTAAAGTATAACATTGAATTTATCAGGGGAGTGAATAAAGTATTGTGTGTAATTGCATATAACTGGGTTTCTCTCTTTCTTAAAAGCAACCATTTCCCCCACAAGCGTCAGATGATCAGCCTCAAAGGCAGAGTGAGTTTGTATGTTTATGCTGCCCCCTAGTGGATAAGATGAGCACATGTTCCAGCAGAAGTGAAAGCATGGTGGATGCGCCACCACAAAAACTTTCATGTAGTTATAGTTTCATATTAACGTGTCATTAATTACAACAATAATACAATACTCTAATAATCATATTAGTGTTAATAACATAATAACTGAGTCCTGAGCAACATACCTTTGAAATAATATTCATTTTATTATTATTCTGTTTTTGCCTCTGTGTTAGTTGCTTTGTCCTTGGTGTTTGTTTGTGTTCTACTCTGTAGTTTCTCCTCTTGAAACCTGTCTTGTGGTTTAGGGTGACGACACTTACTAACAGGGTGGGGGTTTTGTGTTTTCGCGTGGACGAAGACGTTTTTCTAGAACATGATTATATGAAGTGATTTGTTGTTACCTGTTCTGCTACTTAGTGTTCGGTGCTATACGTGCATTTTGTTTCCCCCGTAATAATCCCATTGTTCCTGCCTTGTTATTTTTTCAAAAATAATTAGATCATTTCCTGCCGTCATGTATTGAAATAATTCTTGACTACATTTTGTTCTGGCGTCTGCATTTACAAACCTGACAAAGCCATTAAGTTAGTTACGTACACTTAATCCTTTTCAGTGCATGTTCCTTTATCTGTATTATGACCCAGAGAGAAGCAGCATGCGAAATGATGATGATTTAGCAGGAGCAACACAGGTGTTAGTGACGAAAAAGCCCTTGTTAATTTGATTATTTTCACCTGTGGGTTACCTACTGTGACCTCTTAAAGCTACAGTGTAACACACTGTGATAGAGGCATTAACATTGCTCTTTTTAGAAGTTTTAAGACCAGTAATCAGTTATTTAGTTTCACTACTGTCTTCAGAAGCTGTCGTTATTGGACTAACTACAGTACAGTCACAACAGTAGCAGTCTAACGGTTTATTAACAAAAGTTAAAAAAAATAATTAACAGAAAGAGTCAGTTAATCAAAAACATTCAACTCAAATTTAAAAAAGTCCAACTAACAAAAACCCACTCCCAAAAACTGGGCCTTGGGCCCCTGGAACATGAGGTCTGGGGTCCATGGGACATGATTTAGCAGGAGCAACACAGGTGTTACTGATGACGAAAAGGCCTTCGTTTATTTGATTATTTTCACCTGTGATCCTTTCACCTGTTTACTTACTGGGACCTTTTAAAGCTACAGTGTAACACGCTGCATATTGAAGAGTGATAGATGCGTTAAAATAATGTTAATGCCTCTATCACAGCAATTATTGCTCTTTTTAGAATTTTTAAGACCAACAGCAAAGAATCAGTCGTTTTTGCTGTTTGTTTCGCTATACTATCTTTAGAAGCTGTTGCTATAGGACTAACGACAGTCATAACAATAGCAGTTTAACAGTTTATTAATAAAAGTTAGGAGACAAACAACAACCCTCCACTCTATGTCAGGAAACCAGAGAACCTGCAGAAAACCCACACACACGGAAGCCAGAAAGGCCCTTGTTCCAACCGCAACGCCCCCAACTCACAGACAGACAAACAAATAAAAATATTTATATATATATATGTATATATGTGTATGTATACATACATATATGTATATGTATATATACATGTAAGACCCACACACGAAGTGCGGAGAGCATTCAAACTCCATGCAGAAAAGCCCTTGTTCCGACCGCATCGCCCCCAACTCACAGACAGACAAACAAAATGAACCAACAAAGACACTGGGGAGGCAGGGACAATGAGACGCAGGTGAGCTATTAGGAAGGTAGTGAAGTCTTTGTTTAAGAAGTGCTTGTACAGCGTCCGCACTGAGAAACATTTCGGTCACTGCTATAAAGACATTGAGGAGAAAAAACTTACATACAACTTTGTGTGTATAGCTGAAGACGACACTGGCCATGTTGTTGGCAGAAGCTGGATGTGTGTTTATGGGTTTCATCCTCTACAGCTCAGGTATGAATGACTGTCTCCACTACTATGGTGTTGAAAATATTTAATGGATGTAATATTGCATAGAGGCCTCAGAATGCAGGGCGTGGTCTTGTTTTCAGTCGTGAAAAGTCGACGTTAGATTCATGATATTCACAATATTTTCTCATATTCTGCTCTGTACATGTAACACTGCATATCTCTGTGATCCTTTACAAGCCGTTGTGTTACTATAAAAAGTTTGAATAATTCAGTACAAACTATATTAATCATTCACATCTCACGATTGATGCATTAAAAATTAAATAACCAAAATAAAACTTCATCCTGTTTTGAAGTAAGTGCAGTACTGTGACCAACCAAGAATGACCAAATCACCAAACATTCAACTAAATGATGACACTTTTGGTGTAAAAACTGATTATGTTGACACTTTATCAGATAAGGGGTGAGTTATTGAATATGACAACCATTAAATTCATTAAACCCAAATAATAGAAAAGCACATTTTTACATAGGAAAAGCTTTAGCATAATCACCAGTGATTCGGAATTGTGTGCAAATACACTGCATATTAATCAAGGTATTGAATGTTTTCAATAAAGAATAAACCTAACCTATAAACTTAATTTGTCACACTGTGTCGAAACGCTTATAAAACAGACTAGATCCCATAATTCAACTTCAGAAAAGGGCAATTAGAATAAATAAAGTTGGATATCTGGAATACACTTATCAGTTTTTCCTCTTTTATGTTCAAAAAATAAAAATGTTAAATAAATTAAGAGAAGGAAAGAGGATTATGTATGTTTGAAACTATCAAAGTGAGAACAAATATAAATACATTTAATATAAATTAATATAAATGACTGTAGATGTTTGTCAGTTTTGTTATGGAACAAACTCAATGATGAAATGAAATAGTGTAAAAATCTTCTGGGGCTGGAATTGAAAGTCTATTGTTATGATTGTAAGTGCAATGTTATATGTATTTTCTTTACATTTCTCTGTGTTAAACGATCTTGCTTTATGTTTACATAAATAAAGATATTCATTCATTCATTTATTCATTCATCCTACATACTATTATTATAGAAATCATCTTGAACTAATCTGCTGATAAAATCTTCTTTTCTAGGGCTTTCAGTAAAAAGTCGATGTGTCCTGAAAGGTTTAACAGTGGATCTACCCTGCTCAGCTGAACCTGCCTCTGGAGCCCACAAATGGTTCATTAAACAAGAATATCATTGGTCTGAAATCTCTGCTGACAGGAATCATCAAAGATACACTCTGTCCAATGAAAGTCATCCAACCTTAAGAATCAAAGATCTAAGAGAGAGCGATAACAATGGTTATTGCTGCAGTTATAACAGTGGGTGTCAGGGGATTGAGATTCAGCTCCATGTTGCAGGTACAGTTGCTGACATTGATTTATTATCCATTTATTACTATAAAACTATCAATTTTATATACATTTAGATATATATATATATATACATATACATATATATATCTATATATATATTAATTTTGTATACACCATCATCTCAGACCTGCAGGTGAAGGTGATTCCCTCCGCAGAGGAGCACATGGTGTCACTGGTGTGTAGCACCAGCTGTGTTCTGACTGAACGTCCTGCAGTTTACGTCTGGTACCGGAACGGAGAGACCGTCTATAAGGACCGGTCACCCTGGTACCAAGAGCTGGTCAGCAGCGAGAAAGCTGTCACATACTCGTGTGCTGTCAAAGGCTACAAGCATCTCAGAGCCCCTGAGGTCTCAGTGGGTGAGCGGCTTAATGTGACACCAAGGAAAAATATTCCTCGTGAAACTAGAGCGATGTGCATGAGGTCAGCCGTTAAAATCCTGAAAGTTGTTTTTGTTTTTATAGATTCTGTCACATCGGCCTGCTTTACTGTGACCTACACTACAGGGATGATGTGTTCTCATTGGGAGAATGAGTCCTGCTCCATCACATATCCAAAGAGTTAAGTTTCACCAACCTGGTCCGTCTCTGTCCCTGTCTCTGTCTCTGTCTCTCACTCACACACACACATACAGTAAAAAAAGCTAGCATACTTTTCCATGAGAGACATTTCATTTGTACATTCTGGTCAGGAAAAAAAAGTTTGTATCTTACATTTGTTTGGCAAACTGTATCATAATGAGTTTTTTCAACATATCTAAAGTGATGATCTAAGTGATGTAGCTCATGAGCAGGGACAGTTCAAGGGAATGTATGGGCCTGGGCAAAAGGAACCACCCCCCAATACACAACAGTCACAGTCACACTGCACACTGGACGTGTCGACATACTCTCCCATGCACACCAAGCACGATGCAAATAAATGGATAAATTAAGAGGATGAGGGTCTGTTTGTGACCAGAGCAACAAATGTCTTTTAAAATATAGCTTTCACAACTTGAGATGTGAAAACCCTAAAACAGATGATCTGTTCTGTGTTTAGATTAATGTGTTTTTTTGCATTAACATGGCACAGATGACCTGATAACAAGTTGTCCCAACAGAAGTACGTGTTCAAGCTGAACCGACAGAGAACGGCCATTCCAAGCTGACCTGTAACACCAGCTGTTCTCTGATGGACCAACAAACTGCCTTCAGCTGGTACGAGAATGGAGTGTTTAAAAAAAAGATCTCGCTAGTTCCCTCCACCTCTAATAAAATATTCTACTGTGCTGTAAAGAGCAATGAGTTTCTGCTCTCTGATGAATTCTGTGAGTATGAATCAACTCACGGTCTGTCATAACTCAAACACAACAAACATGACGAAGAAATGATGTACAGTTAGATTGATTGTGTTCATATTAGTACTGTTGATATACAACCCCCTAGTGGTTGGGGGGGAAATCTTACAAATAAAAGGAGACATGGTTCCTACACTTACAATGCATTCACCTCAATCTCACTGGGTTTATGCATGTTTCATGTTCCAGTACAATCATCATTAGAACCCAAGGACGTCCATTGTTACACATGAATGTAATATAATCTCATAGGTTTTTGCCGATTAGATTGTAAAAGGCAAACTTGGAAAGTTAAACACACATTTTTGTTTTTTATTGGTATTGATTTCAGGTTTCTATGAAAACCACTGTGGGAGAGCTCATTATGCCAGCAGGAGGATCTGTGCTCTGAAGGGTTCTTCAGTTACTATTTCAAGTGCATATTTGAGTCCTGGTGAGCAGAAGACTGGATATTGGCTTAGGAGCGATATACGCAACCTGACGATTTCACATCGTATAAAGCCTCACAGCAACAAGACCCATTACAACCTGAAAATCAATACGTTGAAAAAGAATGACTCTGCAAAATACGTCTTCATAGCAGATGACAAGCGAAGGAACTGGGTGAATCCACCTGGAGTGACTTTGTTTGTCACAGGTAGGTACAATGTTAAAATATAAAAAATCTACAGTGAGTCTACAGACTATATTATTATTTCTGCCTCAGGATTAACCCTTTAACACCAAGCGTATCACAGACGACATGTTTACTCAAAAGCACTTTGCTTCACCGTAATTATGTGACAGTTTGGAAAAAAAATTCCAACGGTTTCTGAAAGCTGAGAAATTGCACATCAAAGCCAACATGGGGTTATTACGGTAATTTCACTCAGCGCCAGCGTCTTTGCCACCAGAGAGGAGAGAGTTGGAAAACACCGGTTTTTGGACATTGAAACAAAAACCCATACAATGTTATTTTAAATATGTTTTACACTGTTCAATATCTGGTGTTCGTTTACAACTACAGTGTTTTTTTCTAAATAAAACCTTTTGTTTTTCTTCATTTTAAATTGTTAATACACTATTTTAACATGCAGAAAATGTCTAACCCTAACTGCCAGATATTGAAAGTTATTCTGGAAAAATGGGCAAAAGCACATAGTTATAGGACATTTTCTGGCCCTTTTATGGTTAAAATAAGCAAAAAAAGACAGACATTTTAAAGTTTATGTTTTAAAAGGTTAAAAAAAATTCAAAAATTCTATTTATGAAGATAAGGCCCAATGTTTGTCTCCTGGTATTCCAGAATTGCTATTTGGTGTGATTTTGAGGCTTTTATCTTTAGGTTAAAAAGTTGGAAAGGGATGATAACAAAAGCTTTGTTATTTAGGTTTTGAGATAAAATGCTCCTTTACATTTTAATGACCATTTTTCAGACCTGAGTGTGCAGTTTGCTCCCTCTGCAGTGGTGACTGAGGGGCAGAGAGTCACAGTTACCTGCAGAACCAGCTGTCCTCTGGCTAATGACACCAACTACATTTGGTATTTCAACAATCAAACACTGGACCGGACTAAAAGACACAGCAAACACCTGGTTTTAGACCTAGTCAGCAGTCAGCATGTGGGAAACTACATCTGTGCAGTGGAAACACAAACACACAGGTCAGATGAAGGAGTTCTCACAGTCCACAGAAAAACGGGGATACCGGCTGTCGCCAGAGTCGTTGTTTTTCTTCTGGTTTTGATTATACCCACTGTCGTCTTCATGTGGAGGTGAGCAGCACTGTTCATTTTCAGCTAATTCATACTCTAACCTGGCTTCATCTCTCAATTGTTTTATGTTCAATACCTAGAAAAAAGACGACTTGCAGAAAGCCTCCTGGAGCTAAAACCTCTGACAACGTGGAACAGGTAAAAAAAATAGCATTTAGTAAAAACATTTTTCTCCTTTTTTTTATAGCTGCAAAGAATGATGTCCGTTTCATTTTAAGGGAACGCCCATGAAGTAAAAGTGGCAATCCTAAAGAAAGGTATCCGAGGTAGATATATGTAGATAAATATCAAAATCTTATATTGATTAATGGCTATCTTTAAAGTCAGCTCAACAGTCAACATGTGTGTACTTTGACAGAGACAGTTGAGGAGACGGTCATTACTGTTTTGGATTAGAATACTGACTCCAGTAGTAGTAGCCAGTATTATCCAGTATAAGATTATACTGCCACAGGGGTAGGGCCACAGTATGCTATTCTTCACACCACGTCACACCACTGTCCACTGGGTCAATGCTGGTGAGGCCGCACACTTTGATGTCCCTCTTGACACACTCAATCCAGGTTTTCCTCGGTCTACCATGACCTCTGTTGTGTAGCAAATGCAATTTGGTGATAGTGTTGATGCAGCCACTGGCTCGTTCAACATGCCCGTACCACCGGAGTCGGCGCGACCGCAAGCGATGTCCTCAACCCCAAGTCTTGCATATAGGGCAGCCGAAGGCGTCTCATCCTGGGGTTTGATGCCTTAGATCCATCTAATCATGGATCTGTCGTTGCTGGAAATCCGAGGCGGTAGGGGCCCCAAGTTTCACTCCCATGTAGCATGGCTGATCATACGCTGGAGTTGAACACCTTGCCACGGGTTTTGAAGAGTAGGTGCCTAGATGTTAGGATGGGCAGGAACTTCTTAAACTTTCCCCAGGCAATGCAACATCTGGTAGTGACAGTGAGCTCACACGCACCACCAGCACAGAGCATGTCCCCAAGGTAACAGAAGCTGGCTTCCATGTCCAGCACCACCTCGTCCACTGGGTCTTGTATTGTAGGGTGACCATCTAGTGGTCTGGCTTTGCCTCGACACCTCGGACAGATGTATTTCTGCATGGCTAGTAAGCTACCTCTTATGCCGCAGCATTTCTTGTGGACCCAGAGCTCGCATTCGGTGCACTGGATTGAGTTGACACCAACACCGGAGCGACATACCACACACAGGAAGAAGCCAGTGTCCTTCAGTTTGCTCAGACTCTGGCCGGATATCATGATCTTTGTCCTTTTCACGTTAACCCGGAGGCCCTTGTGTTTCAATTCACGGGACAGAGCTTCTAGGAACAGATGAACAGTAGGGGACTGAGCACCGATCCCTGATGCACCCCCACTCCAACACCAAACTCCTCGCTGTATTGTCTGTTGAAGCGCACACAGCTTTTGCATACATGGCCTGGATCACCTTCACAGCCCACTCCTCAACACCAAGACTTCTCAGTGCCCACCACAGCACCCTTCTGGGAACTCGGTCAAAGGCCTTCTCCAGATCTACGAAGGCAGAGTAAAGAGGTTTATTTGTGGCAATGAACTTCTCTTATAACTGACGAACGATGAAGATGGCATCAGTGGTGCTTCTGCCAGGCACAAAGGCAAACTGAAGATCGTCAATGTTCACCATCTTACGGATAGTCGAGTCCAACATGCATTCCAGTAACTTCTTGACGTGGTCCGTGAGCTTGAGGCCCCTGTAGTTGCCCCGGCTCCAATGCTTTTTGTTTTTTCAAATAAGTTGTGAATGCCGAGTCAGCATTTCTTTGCTTCTGGTTTTTATGAATTAGGTTTAGCATCTGTCAAATCAGGCATTTGGTAGAGTTAATTTTAACAGTGGTGACTGGAGGAAGTAAGTGCAGAACATGGAATTTTAAGGATGAAGTGATGAGAATTTTGTGGTCAAAAGTGGAGGCCATTGTGACTTTTTCTAACCTTTTGTGGGAGGGTTTTTTTATTTTTTCAAATATGGCACATATGTTCACTTGGACTCATAGCATTAACTGCTTAGATTTAGGTGGCCAATGATTTCAACCAGCAAAAAGGTTGCTGGTTCGAATGCAGAGGTTAATTGGACGCTCTAAATTACTTGCATGTGTGAGTGAATGATTGTTCATCAGAAAGCCCCCAATCTCCCCACAGCAAGCCATTTACCGTCACAATGACTCCGAAACAGTTCAATTTATTTCCCATTTATCGGAATTATAGTCTCAATAATTGTAAATACAGTAGCTTTGTTCATGAAAAAGATCAACATCTTTGAATTCTGATTTCTTCTCTCTCTGTATTAGATAAGCCTTGGCCATGAGTATGACGGCATCTAGGCTCCACCACCAGAGCAGGTCGAGTTCGTCTACAGCACAGTTACGTTTCCAAACTCCACAGACGTCGTCTACTCCACTGTCAAACCACATTAGCCCCAAGCATATATAGGCTAACATATCTATCCCTCTTTTTTCACCTCTTTTATCAACATAGTTTTTAGGGGTGTGAATTGCAATCTGTCAAAATGACGGATGGCTCTCAGATTTTCCCTCACTGTTTTAAAAAAACGGTCAATGACGGAAAATATTCGGTTAACGCGACCCCTGGTGTGTATATCTGTTTCCATATTTGTACATATAGTGTAGGAACTTATTTCAGTTCTGAGCGTGTGAACAGCAATTAAGTGCGAATGAGTGAGCAGGCCAGTGTCACACATGAAAACCACAATGACACGTAAAGTAAGCTGATAGACACACATGGCCTCTTTTGGGAAGAGGAACTACGGCATTTTGGTTTGCATGAGTTGTTTGTTCTCACCACATTGCTATTTTCACTGTGAAACTTACAAGATGTGATGTTAAGTTCTCTTTGTTTTCTTACACTTCAGCTGCAACTTTTTTTTCAAATGAATAAATTAATGAATCTCACTTCCTTAACTTAGCCTAAAATGGCTAAGCTACGCAATAACTTACTAATGTGTTCCAATGCTAGTGGTCCAAGATGAAATCTTAACAAAAAGAAATGCATTAGTTTATGTTAAGATAAATGTGGTATATAATAGTATTTGGTTTTCAATTGGACATGTTTTATCCCTAGGAACAAATTAGTAAGTTTTAAAAAAACTTAAAATTTGCATCAAAATCAATGTTTCTGCCAATCATTTACCAATCTCTTTTTATTTTTTGGAGTTGTGTAAACATACTGGCCTTTAAAGGGTCAAAACTTCGAAAATATTATTACTATTTGATATGTATATTTCAGTCTGAAGTAGTAATAAAGACTGTCTCATTTGAAGTGAAAAAGAAATATTAATATATAATATTTTTACAGCAGTTTTTGGGTAAGTGACATTTTCTGCCTCTAGAAACAAATGAGTAAGTTTTTTAAAGGAAAACTTAAGGGTTAATCAAACATACAGTCAAACATACAGATACAGGGGCAGAAAGACACCAGATAAGCTATGGCTCTATGACTGCAACAATGAAACAAAGCAATCATGTATACAACATAAGTCAATATTAATATAGTTTATTAATATACCAGTTTTCACATCATTGTTTCATCCAAATACAAAAAAAAACATAGGATATTATTATTATTCTTATGTTAAGTTTACTTTGTGCAAGTAGCAAGGAGTCTTTGTTTCTCTCTCTCTTTCAAGTAAGTTGATCATTCAAGTCTCATTTTCAGTCCTGTTGTAATGCTACAACCTCATAACCTCACGTGGTTATGAGGTTGGATATTTTTGTTTAAAGTCAGAGCGGATACATGATAAACGCATGTAAGTAAGTCGGAGCAGCGCCGCTGGAGTGTGCAGCTCGCCATACGAGTTGTTCTCATAAGATGACAAGAATATGATGATTAGCAAAAAACAGGTCGAGGCACAAATGGGTTTCCTACTTCAGAAAAGATGGAAAACACATACATGCAGAATCAAATATCACAAACAAAAACATTGGCCGTTTCTCAATACTCAAGTAAGCAAGTATGTATGTATTGTTCTGCTGTTTGAATGGTGGCTGGCGCCAAGTGCTGCAGCCTCATTACCGCCACCTACGGTGTTGATAAATGAAAAAAGGTTTATTTTTCAAAGTGCTTTTGTTGTTATCTGTTCTGCTACTTAGTGTTCGGTGCTATACGTGCATTTTGTTTCCCCCGTAATAATCCCATTGTTCCTGCCTTGTTTTTTTCAAAAATAATTGGATCATTTCCAGCCGTCATTTATTGAAATCATTCTTGACTACATTTTGTTCTGGTGTCTGCATTTACAAACCTGACAAAGCCATTAAGTTAGTTCAGTTACGTACACTTAATCCTTTTCAGTGCATGTTCCTTTATCTGTATTATGACCCAGAGAGAAGCAGCATGCGAAATGATGATGATTTAGCAGGAGCAACACAGGTGTTAGTGAAGAAAAGACCCTTGTTAATTTGATTATTTTCACCTGTGGGTTACCTACTGTGACCTCTTAAAGCTACAGTGTAACACACTGTGATAGAGGCATTAACATTGCTCTTTTTAGAAGTTTTAAGACCAGTAATCAGTTATTTAGTTTCACTACTGTCTTCAGAAGCTGTCGTTATTGGACTAACTACAGTACAGTCACAACAGTAGCGGTCTAACGGTTTATTAACAAAAGTTAAAAAAAATAATTAACAGAAAGAGTCAGTTAATCAAAAACATTCAACTCAAATTTAAAAAAATCAAACTAACAAAAACCCACTCCCAAAAACTGGGCCTTGGGCCCCTGGAACATGAGGTCTGGGGTCCATGGGACATGATTTAGCAGGAGCAACACAGGTGTTACTGATGACGAAAAGGCCTTCGTTTATTTGATTATTTTCACCTGTGATCCTTTCACCTGTTTACTTACTGGGACCTTTTAAAGCTACAGTGTAACACGCTGCATATTGAAGAGTGATAGATGCAACAACTTTGCTCTTTTTTAGCTCGTTTTAAGACCAGCAGCAGCAAAATAATCAGTCATTTTTGCTGTTTGTTTCACTACATTTACATGTTAGCATTTAGCAGACACTTTTATCCAGAGCGACTTATAAAAGAGGAATAAGCTACATAGAAGTAGTCTTGGAAAGAACTCCCCTAGATAGGAACAACCCTCCACAGAAGTTGCGGAAAACCCACACACGAAGTGCGGAGAGCATTCAAACTCCATGCAGAAAGGCCCTTGTTCCGACCGCATCGCCCCCAACTCACAGACAGACAAACAAAATGAACCAACAAAGACACTGGGGAGGCAGGGACAATGAGACACAAGTGAGACTAACAAGACACAGGCGAATCACATGAGGGAGCGACAGGGAAAGTCCAACTTAACAAGGTACACGTAAAACTTCAAAAATAAAGCAGGAAACAAAGAAAACAGGAAACCAGAGACACAACTAAAAACCCAAGGTAGATGATGCAGGAAAGCAACACTACTACAACCTGCTGCCTTCATTTGGAACTCATGAGTGTGGTTGAGTCCTGTGTGCACCGTTGCTTAGCAACGGCAAAATGGCCTCTGTATTGTCAATATTGCTTCATTTAGAAGCTGTGGTGACAAGTTAGCAAGCAAAGTGGCAGCTTACTCACTATTGGGGAAATACACAGAGCTCTGCTTTCATAGAAGAAGAGCTGTTAGGAAGGAAGTGATGTCTTTGTGTAAGAAGTGCTTGTTAAGCGTCCGCACTGAGAAACGTCTTTTTTTCATTTGTGGTTTTGACATTTCAGTCACTGCTATAAAGACATTGAAGAGAAGAAACTTACATACAACTTTGTGTGTATAGCTGAAGACGACACGGGCCATGTTGTTGGCAGAAGCTGGATGTGTGTTTATGGGTTTCATCCTCTACAGCTCAGGTATGAATGACTGTCTCCACTACTATGGTGTTGAAAATATTTAATGGATGTAATATTGCATAGAGGCTTTAGAATGCAGGGCGTGGTCTTGTTTTCAGTCGTGAAAAGTCGACGTTAGATTCATGATATTCACAATATTTTCTCATATTCTGCTCTGTACGTGTAACACTGCATATCTCTGTGATCCTTAACAAGGCGTTGTGTTACTATAAAAAGTTTGAATAATTCAGTACAAACTATATTAATCATTCACATCTCACGATTGATGCATTAAAAATTAAATTACCAAAATAAAACTTCATCCTGTTTTGAAGTAAGTGCAGTACTGTGACCAACCAAGAATGACCAAATCACCAAACATTCAACTAAATGATGACACTTTTGGTGTAAAAACTGATTATGTTGACACTTTATCAGATAAGGGGTGAGTTATTAAATATGACAACCATTAAATTCATTAAACCCAAATGATAGAAAAGCAGTGTTGTGCAGAATTGTGTGCAAATACACTGCATATTAATCAAGGTATTGAATGTTTTCAATAAAGAATAAACCTAACCTATAAACCTCATTTGTCACACTGTGTCGAAACGCTTATAAAACAGACTTAGATCCCATAATTCAACTTCAGAAAAGAGCAATTAGAATAATAAATAAAGTTGGATATCTGGAATACACTTATCAGTTTTTCCTCTTTTATGTTCAAAAATTAAAAATGTTAAATAAATTAAGAGAAGGGAAGAGGATTATGTATGTTTGAAACTATCAAAGTGAGAACAAATATAAATACATTTAATATAAATTAATATAAATGACTGTAGATGTTTGTCAGTTTTGTTATGGAACAAACTCAATGATGAAATGAAATAGTGTAAAAATCTTTTGGGGCTGGAATTGAAAGTCTATTGTTATGATTGTAAGTGCAATGTTATATGTATTTTCTTTACATTTCTCTGTGTTAAACGATCTTACTTTATGTTTACATAAATAAAGATATTCATTCATTCATTTATTCATTCATCCTACACACTATTATTATAGAAATCATATTGAACTAATCTGCTGATAAAATCTTCTTTTCTAGGGCTTTCAGTAAAAAGTCGATGTGTCCTGAAAGGTTCAACAGTGGATCTACCCTGCTCAGCTGAACCTGCATCTGGAGCCCACAAATGGTTCATTAAACAAGAATATCATTGGTCTGAAATCTCTGCAGACAGGAATCATCAAAGATACACTCTGTCCAATGAAAGTCATCCAACCTTAAGAATCAAAGATCTAAGAGAGAGTGATAACAATGATTATTGCTGCAGTTATAAAAAAAGTGGTTGTTGGATGAAAGAAATTAAGCTCCATGTTGCAGGTACAGTTGCTGACATTGATTTATTATCCATTTATTACTATAAAACTATCCATTTTATATATATTTATATAAAATTGATAGATATAAATTGATAAATATATATATATTAATTTTGTATACACCATTGTCTCAGACCTGCAGGTGAAGGTGATTCCCTCCGCAGAGGAGCACATGGTGTCACTGGTGTGCAGCATCAGCTGTGTTCTGACTGAAGGTCCTGCAGTTTACGTCTGGTACCGGAACAGAGAGACCGTCTATAAGGACCGGTCACCCTGGTACCAAGAGCTGGTCAGCAGCGAGAAAGCTGTCACATACTCGTGTGCTGTCAAAGGCTACAAGCATCTCAGAGCCCCTGAGGTCTCAGTGGGTGAGCGGCTTAATGTGACACCAAGGAAAAATATTCCTCGTGAAACTAGAGCGATGTGCATGAGGTCAGCTGTTAAAATCCTGAAAGTTGTTTTTGTTTTTATAGATTCTGTCACATCGGCTTGCTTTACTGTGACCTACACTACAGGGATGATGTGTTCTCATTGGGAGAATGAGTCCTGCTCCATCACATATCCAAAGAGTTAAGTTTCACCAACCTGGTCTGTCTCTGTCTCTGTCTCTGTCTCTCACTCACACACACACATACAGTAAAAAAAGCTAGCTTACTTTTCCATGAGAGACATTTCATTTGTACATTCTGGTCAGGAAAAAAAAGTTTGTATCTTACGTTTGTTTGGCAAACTGTATCATAATGAGTTTTTTCAACATATCTAAAGTGATGATCTAAGTAATGTAGCTCATGAGCAGGGACAGTTCAAGGGAATGTATGGGCCTGGGCAAAAGGAACCACCCCCCAATACACAACAGTCACAGTCACACTGCACACTGGACGTGTCGACATACTCTCCCATGCACACCAAGCACGATGCAAATAAATGGATAAATTAAGAGGATGAGGGTCTGTTTGTGACCAGAGCAACAAAAGTCCTTTAAAATATAGCTTTCACAACTTGAGATGTGAAAACACTAAAACAGATGATCTGTTCTGTGTTTAGATTAATGTGTTTTTTTTGCATTAACATGGCACAGATGACCTGATAACAAGTTGTCCCAACAGAAGTACGTGTTCAAGCTGAACCGACATGGGGCAACCATTCCAAGCTGACCTGTAACACCAGCTGTTCTCTGATGGACCAACAAACTGCCTTCAGCTGGTACGAGAATGGAGTGTTTGTACAAAAGATCTCGCTAGTTCCCTCCACCTCTACTAAAATATTCTCCTGTGCTGTAAAGAGCAATGAGTTTCTGCTCTCTGATGAATTCTGTGAGTATGAATCAACTCACGGTCTTTCATAACTCAAACACAACAAACATGACTAAGAAATGATGAACAGTTAGATTGATTGTGTTCATATTAGTACTGTTGATATACAACCCCCTAGTGGTTGGGGGGGAAATCTTACAAATAAAAGGAGACATGGCTCGTACACTTACAATGCATTCACCTCAATCTCACTGGGTTTATGCATGTTTCATGTTCCAGTACAATCATCATTAGAACCCAAGGACGTCCATTGTTACACATGAATGTAATATAATCTCATAGGTTTTTGCCGATTAGATTGTAAAAGGCAAACTTGGAAAGTTAAATACAAATTTTGTTTTTTTATTGGTATTGATTTCAGGTTTAGATGAAAACCACTGTGGGAGAGTTAATTATGCCAGCAGGAGGATCTGTGCTCTGAAGGGTTCTTCAGTTACTATTTCAAGTGAATATTTGAGTCCTGGTGAGCAGAAGACTGGATATTGGCTTAGGAGCGATATACGCAACCTGAAGACTTCACATCGTATAAAGCATCACAGCAACAAGACCCACCACAACCTGAAAATCAATACGTTGAAAAAGAATGACTCGGCAAAATACGTCTTCATAGCAGATGACAAGCGAATGAACTGGGTGAATCCAACTGGAGTGACTTTGTTTGTAACAGGTACGTACAATGTTAAAATGAAAAAATTCTACAGTGAGTCTACAGACTATATTATTATTCATGCCTCAGGATTAACCCTTTAACACCAAGCGTATCACAGACGACATGTTTGCTCAAAAGCACTTTGCTTCACCGTAATTATGTGACAGTTTGGAAAAAAAATTCCAACGGTTTCTGAAAGCTGAGAAATTGCACATCAAAGCCAATGTGAGGTTATTACGGTAATTTCACTCACAAAATCTTTTGTTTTTCTTCATTTTAAATTGTTAATACACTATTTTAACATGCAGAAAATGTTAACAACTGCCAGATATTGAAAGTTATTCTGGAAAAATTGGCAAAAGCACTTAGTTATAGGACATTTTCTGGCCCTTTTATGGTTAAAATAAGCAACAACAAAAAAAGATGGACATTTTAAAGCTTATGTTTTAAAAGGTTAAAAAAATGTCAAATTCTATTTATGAAGATAAGGCCCAATCTTTGTCTCCTGGTATTCCAGAATTGCTGTTTGGTGTGATTTTGAGGCTTTTATCTTTAGGTTAAAAAGTTGGATAGGGATGATAACAACAGCTTTGTTATTTAGGTTTTGAGATAAAATGCTCCTTTACATTTTAATGACCATTTTTCAGACCTGAGTGTGCAGTTTGCTCCCTCTGCAGTGGTGACTGAGGGGCAGAGAGTCACAGTTACCTGCAGAACCAGCTGTCCTCTGGCTAATGACACCAACTACATTTGGTATTTCAACAATCAAACACTGGACCGGACTAAAAGACACAGCAAACACCTGGTTTTAGACCCAGTCAGCAGTCAGCATGTGGGAAACTACATCTGTGCAGTGGAAAAACAAAGACACAGGTCAGATGAAGGAGTTCTCACAGTCCACAGAAAAACGTGGATACCGGCTGTCGTCGGAGTCGTTGCTGTTCTCCTGGTTTTGATTATACCCACTGTCGTCTTCATGTGGAGGTGAGCAGCACTGTTCATTTTCAGCTAATTCATACTCTAACCTGGCTTCATCTCTCAATTGTTTTATGTTCACTAACTAGAAAAAAGACGACTTGCAGAAAGTCTCCTGGAGCTAAAACCTCTGACAACGTGGAACAGGTAAAAAAAAATACTTAGAACATTTAGTAAAAACATTTTTCTTATTTTTATCTAACTGCAAAGAATGATCTCCGTTTGATTTTAAGGGAACACCTTAAAAGGTAGAAAGGTACCCAAGGTAGATATACTGTATGTAGATAAATATCAAAATCTTATATTGATCAATGGCTATCTTTAAAGTCAGCGCAACAGTCAACATGTGTGTACTTTGACATAGACAGTTGAGGAGACGGTCATTACTGTTTTGGATTAGAATACTGACTCCAGTAGTAGTAGCCAGTATTATCCAGTATAAGATTATACTGCTGCGGGGGTCCCTGCCACAGGGGTAGGGCCACAGTATGCTAGTCTTCACACCACGTTTCCAGGCGACTCTGTCCAGTGGGTCAATGCTGGTGAGGCCGCACACTTTGATGTCCCTCTTGACACACCCAATCCAGGTTTTCCTCGGTCCACCACCTCGTCCACTGTGACTTGTATTGTAGGGTGACCATCTAGTGGTCTGGCTTTGCCTCGACACCTCTGACAGATGTACAGATGTGTCCTTCAGTTTGCTCAGACCCTGGCCGGATATCATGATCTTTGTCCTTTTCACGTTAACCCTGAGGCCCTTGTGTTTCAATTCACGAGACAGAGCTTCTAGGAACAGATGAACAGCAGGGGACTGAGCACCGATCCCTGATGCACCCCCGCTCCAACACCAAAACTCCTCGCTGTATTGTCTGTTGAAGCGCACGCGGCTTTTGCATACATGGCCTGGATCACCTTCACAGCCCACTCCTCAACACCAAGACTTCCCAGTGCCCCCCACAGCACCCTTCCGGGAACTCAGTCAAAGGCCTTCTCCACAGTTATGAAGTTGAAGTAAAGAGGTTTATTTGCGGCAATGAACTTCTCTTAAAACTGATGCACGATGAAGATGGCATCAGTGGGGCCTCTGCAAAGGCGAACTGAAGATCGTCAATGTTCACCATCTTACGGATAGTCGAGTCCAACATGCATTCCAGTAACTTTAACGCGTGGTCCGTGAGCTTGAGGCCCCTGTCGTTGCCCCGGCTCCAATACTTTTTGTTTTTTTCAAATAAGTAACGCAGAGTCAGCATTTCTTTGCTTCTGGTTTTGATGGGTTAAGTTTAGCATTTTTCAAATCAGGCATGTGATAGAGTTAATTTTAACAGTGGTGACTGGAGGAAGTAAGTTTAGAACACAGAATCTTAAGGATGAAGTGATGAGAATTTAGTGGTCAAAAGTTAAGGCCATTGCGACCTTTTCTAACCTTTTGTGGGAGGTTTTTTAAATTTTTTTTAATTTGGCACATATGTTCACTTGGACTCATAGCATTAACTGCTTAGATTTAGGTGGCCAATGATTTCAACCAGCAAAACGGTTGCTGGTTTTGCATGCAGAGCTTAATTGGATGCTCTAAATTACCTGCACGTGTGAGTGAATGATTGTTCATCAGAAAGCCCCAAATCTCGCTGCAGCAAGCCATTTAACCATCACAATGACTCCGAAACAGTTCAATTTATTTCCCATTTATCGGAATTATCAGAATCAGAATCAGCTTTATTGGCCAAGTATGTGAACACATACAAGGAATTTGACTCCGGTTTTATCAAACACACGCTGTACATTAAATGTAAACATCAACATAACTTAACATACATTCAACAAAGGTGAATAAATAAGGTGTCCTGAGGTCCGGTCTATTTTTAAATATATATATTTAAGTATATAAACTATAAGGTGCAAAATAGTGAATAAATAAATAAACTGGTCAAGTGTTCAGTAGTGTGACGGCCTGGGGGAAAAAAACTGTTCTTGTGTCTAGCAGTTTTGGTGTACAGTGTTCTGTAACGCCTGCCAGAGGGAAGAAGATCAAAAAGGTTATTTCCGGGATGTGATGGATCTGCAGAGATACTACCTGCCCGTTTCTTGACTCTGGATGTGTTCAAGTCCTGGATGGTGGGCAGTTTAACACCATTATTCACATAGTAACATCTTTGAATTCTGATTTCTTCTCTCTCTTTATTAGATAAGCCTTGGCCATGAGTATGACGACATCTTGGCTCCACCACCAGAGCCGGTCGAGCTCAACTACAGCACAGTTATGTTTCCAAACTCCACAGACGTCCTCTACTCCACTGTCAAAACACATTAGCCCCAAGCATATAAAGGTGTTGTGTCAAAACCTGGTTCACTGAGCAAAGAGCCACAATCCCACCAACTAACGGATCCCTGACACTCCAAACCTGCAGGGGGCAACCACATCAGTGGTGGAGCCCCAGGTAACAGGAAGGAAGTGCCTGAGGAATACCGGAAGCATGGTGTGAAATGTTTGGAGGTGGTTCAGTCACCTTGCTTTCTCCTGGAGACACCTCACAGCCATAGCTCCTGATCAACAATTGAAGACACCACTGGTATAGAAGTGTTGAACTTTAAGTTTGGAGGCTACACTTCCCAAATGCCTTTGATGTGTGTGTTTGTGGATGCAATGTTTTATTTAAATTGAGTAATTTGGAAACTTCTTTATATGATTTATGATGATAGAGATGATTTGAAGTACTTTGTTACTTGTGCTTTTGTTACTGGTACTTTAATCATAACCTTTGGTGTAGCTTTGTTACTTTAATGATTAACCTTTTTGGAGTGATTTAAGTTAATTAATCTGAATAAGTCTTCATTTATCAAGTAAAATTAACATTATTATTATCATTTATTATTTATATTAAGAAGTATGAACTGAAATGATATGCTATTAATGGCTTTGTTTTTCTGTTTATCCTAGGTTATTAACCTATTCTGTTACGTCCTGTTCATCCCATTCTGCCCCAAAATAAAAAACTGAAGATTGAACAGAATTGAGTTGTCCATCGTCGTCCTTCAACAGTTGATCAGCCGTTTTTCAAGTTTGGGCAGAGCTGTAGCCAACATATACACACTAAAACAACACATAACTTGACAATTTCCCTGTTTGCAAAAAAGGTCTGGTACCCATAACTATCTCTTTGTATTGCTCCCAGCACGGTTTGGCTGTCCAGCAGATGGAGCCAACGTTCCACTTGCATTCGACTGTGCTTTTCGATGTATCTTCTGAGTCTTGCAGCAAAGACGGCACCACATACTTCTGCTTTCACTGGTTCTCCTTTTTGGTCAAGTGGTGTGAGCTTTGCTTTGGCCTCAACAAGCCGGAACAGGATGCCTTGCTCGGTCTCCCACCTGAAGTACACAACAGCGCCATAGCTCTGGTCACTTCCGTCAGAGAATGTTACTCCCCAGGGTGCTCCAATCCTTTTGACTGGTGTGAGGCTTCTGTGGAAGGTGATTTGGTTGAGCCGGGTGTATTCCTCAAACAGGTGGATAGCTTCTTCTCTAAGTCTTCCAGACAGAGGTTTGTCCCATGTGTCTCGCGTTAGAGCTTTGCCTCCAGCTTCCTGAAAAGCTTTTCTGACTAGGATGGCTCCCTTTTGTTTGGTAGGTGTGGCAAGGCCTATGGGATCATACAGGCTAGCCACTTGGCTAAGAAGTTGTCTTCTGGTCAGTGGGTTTGGAGTTTTTTCTCTTACCTCTTCTCCAAGAAGATTTTGGCTGATTCTCATCTTCTTTTTTCTCTTTGAGAAGTTGATTGAAGTCATGAGATACAGTTTGTCAGATTCAACCAGGTACCCAACTCCAAGGGCTCTGTTGTCTCCTTCTCTCCTTTGGTTGGGAAGAATGAAGACTTGATCTGACGATTCTGGATGTTCTGATGCATTTGTCTGCCTCCCACTTTGGCCTGACCAGACCCACGGCTTGAGGAAGAATCCGCCTGCTTTCAGGATTTCTACGACTGTTTTGGTGGTTTTGTCTAGCTTGTCCAGGTCATTATGGGATGTCAGGATGTCATCCACATAGGCATCCTCTTCAATAATCCTTCACTCCTCCTCCAGGTGAGTGAACATAGGCAGTTTTGCTGTCTCTCTCATGGCCAGTTGTGCGATGCACCCTGATGGTCGATCACCAATGTTAAGTCTGGTGATGGCATATTCCTCAATTTCTCCATCTTCACTCTCTCTCCAGAGAAATCTGTGGAGATGCATCTCCAGGGCTTTAAACCACACAGAATTGTACATTTTCTTGATGTCACCTAGAGCAGCATGGACTCCTCTTTTGAATCTCAATAACACTGCTCGGATGGGGTTGAGGACATCAGGCCCTTTCAGAAGGAGGTCGTTCATGCTGAGCCCTCTAAACTTCTGGCTGCTGTTCCATACCAGTCTCACAGGTGTTGTAATGGAGTGTGGGTTCGGCGCCACTAAGTGGCTGACATACCGTACTGGGCCTTTCCAGTCAGCGATGGTTTCCTTGGTGAGTTTCTTTGCTGCCATCTCATGGACTTGAGTTGTGTATGCCGCCCGCCCCTCTGGTTCTTTCTTGAGCTGTCTCTCTGTCTGTAGAAAAGTGGCCTCCACTGCATTTCTGTTCTTGGGCAGGGAACTTGGATCTTCAATCCAGGGGTATTTTGTGTCCCAGTGAGCCTCCTGACTGTGCGCATCCTTTTCCACGTAGGTGAGGCCTTGTCTGATAATCTCCAGTTCTTTCTCCTCACTCGGAGTCATGTCTTTACCTCCCGGTTGACAGTTTCCACATCTGCATCCTCCACACATGGGTTCGCAGGCTGCTCCATTGCTGTCCCATTTCCACCAGTCTAAGAACTCTTTGCCAGCGACTGTGCTTTTGGTTTCAGCAATTTCCTGATACTTCACTGCTGTGGTCCTCATTGATCGTGCAAAGTGAGTCTCAGAGTTGTGTAGGGCCATGTCCCCTACTTCAAAGAGGTCTGGATGCGCTCCGCCGACTGTCTTTCCTAAAGGGCTCTCCCAAAGGACAAGATCTCCTACTACCTTTACTCTTTGTGGGACGAGTCTTCCTTCACGGTGGCTGATGAGAAGCTCTACGCACTCTGGTCTGTGAAGGTCTTCCAGACTGGTGCCAGGGAAAAACTTCTTAAGTTGTCGCGGTTCAATTTCATCCAAGCCATAACAGATCAGCTCATGAGCTCTCTCCGTGACTCTAGGTGTCTTGACTCTTACCTTGAGTAAGTATCTTTTGGTCTTTACCTTCTTGGCCATGCCTCCGACTCCATGGACAACAAGTGTGATCTTTTCACTTCGTAGTTTCAGTCTTCTGGCAGCTCTGTGAGTGATGTAGTTGGTGTCTGATGCTAAGTCGATGAGTGTTCCAATCTTCTGCCCCGCATTGGTGGTTACCTCAAGAAGCATAAGCCTAACTGGTAACTCACATGTTTTTGAGTCCATCACTCCAGGTAGGTTTTTCCCAGTGCAGTGTGATTTCTAACATATCACCTATGCCAATGTCAACTTGTGACCCGACTAAACACCTGCCTTTGTAAGTAGTGTTTGTTTGTGTGTGTGTGTGTGCGTGTATATGTATGTGTGTATATCTGTTCCCATATTTGTACATATAGTGTAGGAACTTTATCAAATTCTCCTTGAAATGTATGTTATGGATTATTTTTACATGATAAACGCATGAAAAATAATAGTGGGGATAGGAAACAGTACAAATTTGGGTCCCTGCACATAAGGCAGTACCATTGAATATTAACCATGAATATGATTTTGGTCTTTGTATTTTGGTTTAAATTTCGAAGTTCACATTTCTAACTGTTTTGTAGGTGGTTTACAAATAAAGCTAACATATCATTATAATTACAATTTATGATAAATATAATAATCATAAAATATTAAAATAAAGTCAGGCCAGAAAACCTGCAGACTCACGATCATATTATTAGGAACAATAACATGTGTTAAACGTAATTTTATAACTCCAGATTCTTTCACTCTATTTCATGTGTTCATCACATTTATCAGTAACTTTATGAACCGATAGTGACGATAAGACAAGCAGCCTCCCCGGGAATCAGTGGTGAAGTGACCGCAAGTCTCAGTGCATCACACAGTCACAGCTCCACAGTCCACACCGTCATCTGCCCCGTGTTCACGATGGCAGCATGAATCCACACAGCAGTTTGTTAATACATCGATAATAGGTTTGAAAATAAATCCTAGTGAGCGACGAATAAATAACTAAAACCTGCTTTGTTGTCATATTTTTTAAAAAATGTAAAAGAAAACCCATCATTGCCTTCATTTATTCACATTTCTCATAAAGTTTTCACATCGTATGGTTTCCTGACAGTAGCGCCGTTCACGAGACGCCACATGACCGCGCTTTGCTGTGCTCGTAGACAGCTGTGACATCAGTCTGAGAAATAAGATTTTTCTGGGCTTTTTATGGCCTTTAGGAAGGTTTTACAAAAGTGAAACTCAATGAATTAAAATATAGAATATAAAGATCTACTGTATATATGACTATGTCCATGTCCAGATGTCCTGTGAACAGTTTTATAGGCGTCTCTTTTACTATTCTGGTCAATGGGAAAATTGCTTTTTGGGCCGCATGAGTATTTCTTGTTGCAGTACCACGAGTGGCCACCATGTTTGCCATGACAAAATTGTCATGTGGCGGTGCTCTATCCGGTGCTCTATCCGGTTCTTATAATACATGATGCATGATGAAGTCGGTATCAATTCATAAACAAACTGTTGAAAATTTGAAATATGGAGATAAAAGGTTTCTGCCCCACGGCAATCTCCAATACTTATTGACCTAAATGAATTTGTTAAAAGACTGAACTTCTTTTTTTTAACTAAAACTGACTAAAACTGGACTAAAACTTTTTTGAGTTTTTGTCGAGAAATTGCCTTTTTTTTATCATTCAAACATCAAACAAGGACAACATGTGTTTAATTAAGTAAAATACTTCTGAAGCTTTGATCAGAGGCTTACCTGTACCAAGGGAGACCACTATACCCAATTTCTTGATTTCATGCCTGTGACCCTGAGAGGCAGCAGGAATAAGAGGAGTTAAAACAGGAGGGGACATATAAATACACCTGCATAAGGAATATTTAACACATTTAGCAACTTCTAACAGGTTATCGACTGAATGTGCACTTAATAAAGGATCACGAAAGGAATAAAAACAGAGGATTGTACCTACCTCTACCTTTAAGGATTTGTTGTACTGATGGATTTCTGACATGGCGTCCAGTGTCGGGTTATTGGCCAGCAGCCCTCCGTCCAGAAAACGCCCCATTGGTCGGAAGTAAGTCGGAGCAGCGCCACTGGAGCGTGCAGCTCGCCATACGTGTTGTTCTGATAAGATGACAAGAATATGATGATTAGCAAAAAACAGGTCGAGGCACAAATGGGTTTCCTATTTCAGTAAAGATGGAAAACACATACATGCAGAATCAAATATCCCAAACAAAAACATTTCTCCACGGTGAGATGAGTTGCACTCTTTGTATGACCTTTAAAACTACATTTTCTTATTATTTATTACATTTACAGGTCCAGTGTGTAACATTTAGGAGTGTAAATTGAAATAAATCTTACATAATAGCGCTAGGTTTGTTTGTTTAAGTGCATAATTGCTTCAAAATAAAAAGCGTTTGGTTTCCATAACCTTAGAATACGCCGTTTCATATGTACTGTTTTCAAAGTATTTTTTGAAAGGATTATTTTTCAAAGTGCTTTTGTTGTTACCTGTTCTGCTACTTTTTGAGGTCTGGGGTCCATGGGACATGATTTAGCAGGAGCAACACAGGTGTTACTGATGACGAAAAGGCCATCGTTAATTTGATTATTTTCACCTGTGATCCTTTCACCTGTTTACTTACTGTGACCTTTTAAAGCTACAGTGTAACACGCTGCGTATTGAAGAGTGATAGATGCGTTAAAATAATGTTAATGCCTCTATCACAGCAATTATTGCTCTTTTTAGAATTTTTAAGACCAACAGCAAAAGAATCAGTCGTTTTTGCTGTTTGTTTCGCTATACTATCTTTAGAAGCTGTCGCTATAGGACTAACGACAGTCATAACAATAGCAGTTTAACAGTTTATTAATAAAAGTTAGGAGACAAACAACAAATCTCCACTCTGTATCAGGAAACCAGAGACCTGCAGAAAACCCACAAGCGCAGAGAGCAGAAAGACTTTATATATATATATATATACATACATATCATCTTTGATAAAGGTGTTACTTTCACCTGTGAACCTGTTACCTACTGTGACCTCTTAAAAACTGTGATAGAGGCAATAACTTTGCTCTTTTTAGCTCGTTTTAAGACCAGCAGCAGCAAAATAATCAGTCATTTTTGCTGTTTGTTTCACTACATTTACATGTTAGCATTTAGCAGACACTTTTATCCAGAGCGACTTACAGAAGAGGAATAAGTTACATAGAAGTAGTCTTGGAAAGAACTCCACTAGATAGGAACAACCCTCCACAGAAGTTGCAGAAAACCCACACACAAGTGCGGAGAGCATTCAAACTCCATGCAGAAAGGCCCTTGTTCCGACCGCATCGCCCCCAACTCACAGACAGACAAACAAAATGAACCAACAAAGACACTGGGGAGGCAGGGACAATGAGACGCAGGTGAGACTAACAAGACACAGGCGAATCACATGAGGGAGCGACAGGGAAAGTCCAACTTAACAAGGTACACGTAAAACTTCAAAAATAAAGAAGGAAACAAAGAAAACAGGAAACCAGAGACACAACTAAAAACCCAAGGTAGATGATGCAGGAAAGCAACACTATGTAACTTTTGCTGGATATAATTCTGATTGTTTTTTGAGCCGCCATTCTGCATACACGCTTTATTATATGATACAACTTAAACACACTCATGATGAATTGACAAGAAACCTGCTGCCTTCATTTGGAACTCATGAGTGTGGTTGAGTCCTGTGTGCATCGTTGCTTAGCAACGGCAAAATGGCCTCTGTATTGTCAATATTGCTTCATTTAGAAGCTGTGGTGACAAGTTAGCAAGCAAAGCGGCAGCTTACTCACTATTGGGGAAATACACAGAGCTCTGCTTTCATATAAGAAGAGCTATTAGGAAGGAAGTGAAGCGTTTGTGTAATAAGTGCTTGTACAGCGTCCGCACTGAGAAACGTCTTTTTTTCATTTGTGGTTTTGACATTTCAGTCACTGCTATAAAGACATTGAGGAGAAAAAACTTACATACAACTTTGTGTGTATAGCTGAAGACGACACTGGCCATGTTGTTGGCAGAAGCTGGATGTGTGTTTATGGGTTTCATCCTCTACAGCTCAGGTATGAATGACTGTCTCCACTACTATGGTGTTGAAAATATTTAATGGATGTAATATTGCATAGAGGCTTTAGAATGCAGGGCGTGGTCTTGTTTTCAGTCGTGAAAAGTCGACGTTAGATTCATGATATTCACAATATTTTCTCATATTCTGCTCTGTACATGTAACACTGCATATCTCTGTGATCCTTTGCAAGCCGTTGTGTTACTATAAAAAGTTTGAATAATCCAGTACTAACAATATTAATCATTCACATCTCACGATTGATGCATTAAAAATTAAATTACCAAAATAAAACTTAATCCTGCTTTGAAGTAAGTGCAGTACTGTGACCAACCAAGAATGACCAAATCACCAAACATTCAACTAAATGATGACACTTTTGGTGTAAAAACTGATTATGTTGACACTTTATCAGATAAGGGGTGAGTTATTGAATATGACAACCATTAAATTCATTAAACCCAAATGATAGAAAAGCACATTTTTACATAGGAAAAGCTTTAGCATAATCACCAGTGATTCGGAATTGTGTGCAAATACACTGCATATTAATCAAGGTATTGAATGTTTTCGATAAAGAATAAATCTAACCTATAAACCTCATTTGTCACACTGTGTCGAAACGCTTATAAAACAGACTTAGATCCCATAATTCAACTTCAGAAAAGGGCAATTAGAATAAATAAAGTTGGATATCTGGAATACACTTATCAGTTTTTCCTCTTTTATGTTCAAAAATTAAAAATGTTAAATAAATTAAGAGAAGGAAAAAGGATTATGTATGTTTGAAACTATCGAAGTGAGAACAAATATAAATACATTTAATATAAATGAATATAAATGACTGTAGATGTTGTCAGTTTTGTTATGGAACAAACTCAATGATGAAATGAAATAGTGTAAAAATCTTTTGGGGCTGGAATTGAAAGTCTATTGCTATGATTGTAAGTGCAATGTTATATGTATTTTCTTTACATTTCTCTGTGTTAAACGATCTTACTTTATGTTTACATAAATAAAGATATTCATTCATTCATTTATTCATTCATCCTACATACTATTATTATAGAAATCATATTGAACTAATCTGCTGATAAAATCTTCTTTTCTAGGGCTTTCAGTAAAAAGTCGATGTGTCCTGAAAGGTTCAACAGTGGATCTACCCTGCTCAGCTGAACCTGCCTCTGGAGCCCACAAATGGTTCATTAAACAAGAATATCATTGGTCTGAAATCTCTGCAGACAGGAATCATCAAACATACACTCTGTCCAATGAAAGTCATCCAACCTTAAGAATCAAAGATCTAAGAGAGAGTGATAACAAAGGTTATTGCTGCAGTAATAAAACAAGTGTTTGTTGGAAGAGAGAAATTCAGCTCCATGTTGCAGGTACAGTTGCTGACATTGATTTATTATCCATTTATTACTATAAAACTATCAATTGTATATACATTTATATATATATATATATATATATATATAAATTTTGTATACACCATTGTCTCAGACCTGCAGGTGAAGGTGATTCCCTCCGCAGAGGAGCACATGGTGTCACTGGTGTGTAACACCAGCTGTGTTCTGACTGAAAGTCCTGCAGTTTACGTCTGGTACAGGAACGGAGAGACCGTCTATGAGGACTGGTCACCCTGGTACCAAGAGCTGGTCAGCAGCGAGAAAGCTGTCACATACTCGTGTGCTGTCAAAGGCTACGAGCATCTCAGAGCCCCTGAGGTCTCAGTGGGTGAGCGGCTTAATGTGACACCAAGGAAAAATATTCCTCGTGAAACTAGAGCGATGTGCATGAGGTCAGCTCTTCAAATCCTGAAAGTTGTTTTTGTTTTTATAGATTCTGTCACATCGGCTTGCTTTACTGTGACCTACACTACAGGGATGATGTGTTCTCATTGGGAGAATGAGTCCTGCTCCATCACATATCCAAAGAGTTAAGTTTCACCAACCTGGTCTGTCTCTGTCTTTGTCTCTGTCTCTCACTCACACACACACATACAGTAAAAAAAAAGCTAGCTTACTTTTCTATGAGAGACATTTCATTTGTACATTCTGGTCAGGAAAAAAAAGTTTGTATCTTACGTTTGTTTGGCAAACTGTATGATAATAAGTTTTTTCTACTCTCCCATGCACACCAAGCACGATGCAAATAAATTGATAAATTAAGAGGATGAGGGTCTGTTTGCAAAAAGAGCAACAAAAGTCCTTTAAAATATAGCTTTCACAACTTGAGATGTGAAAACCCTAAAACAGATGATCTGTTCTGTGTTTAGATTAATGTGTTTTTTTGCATTAACATGGCACAGATGACCTGATAACAAGTTGTCCCAACAGAAGTACGTGTTCAAGCTGAACCGGCAGAGAACGGCCATTACAAGCTGACCTGTAACACCAGCTGTTCTCTGATGGACCAACAAACTGCCTTCAGCTGGTACGAGAATGGAGTGTTTGTACAAAAGATCTCGCTAGTTCCCTCCACCTCTACTAAAATATTCTACTGTGCTGTAAAGAGCAATGAGTTTCTGCTCTCTGATGAATTCTGTGAGTATGAATCAACTCACGGTCTGTCATAACTCAAACACAACAAACATGACGAAGAAATGATGTACAGTTAGATTGATTGTGTTCATATTAGTACTGTTGATATACAACCCCCTAGTGGTTGGGGGGGAGATCTTACAAATAAAAGGAGACATGGCTCCTACACTTACAATGCATTCACCTCAATCTCACTGGGTTTATGCATGTTTCATGTTCCAGTACAATCGTCATTAGAACCCAAGGACGTCCATTGTTACACATGAATGTAATATAATCTCATAGGTTTTTGCCGATTAGATTGTAAAAGGCAAACTTGGAAAGTTAAATACAAATTTTGGTTTTTTATTGGTATTGATTTCAGGTTTCGATGAAAACCACTGTGGGAGAGGTCATTATGCCAGCAGGAGGATCTGTGCTCTGAAGGGTTCTTCAGTTACTATTTCAAGTGAATATTTGAGTCCTGGTGAGCAGAAGACTGGATATTGGCTTAGGAGCGATATACGCAACCTGACGATTTCACATCGTATAAAGCCTCACAGCAACAAGACCCACCACAACCTGAAAATCAATACGTTGAAAAATAATGACTCGGCAAAATACGTCTTCATAGCAGATGACAAGCGAAGGAACTGGGTGAATCCACCTGGAGTGACTTTGTTTGTAACAGGTACGTACAATGTTAAAATATAAAAAATCTACAGTGAGTCTACAGACTATATTATTATTTCTGCCTCAGGATTAACCCTTTAACACCAAGCGTATCACAGACGACATGTTTACTCAAAAGCACTTTGCTTCACCGTAATTATGCGACAGTTTGGAAAAATTCCAACGGTTTCTGAAAGCTGAGAAATTACATTACATGTCATTTAGCAGACGCTTTTATCCAAAGCGACTTACAATAAGTGCATTTAAACATTTGGGTATAAATAAGAGCTAGAAGTAAGTAAGAGCTTCAAGTAAACCAAACTATGAAGTGCTAGTCGTAAGTGCGATGTATACGTTTTTTTTTTTTTTTGTTTTTTTTTTGTCGTTGTCGTCATCATCGTAGTCTTAGTCGAGGTAGAGTCGGAAGAAATGTGTTTTTAGTCGGCGGCGGAAGATGTGGAGGCTTTCCGCTGTCCGGATGTCGATGGGGAGCTCGTTCCACCATTTGGAAGCGAGGACAGTGAACAGTCTTGAGTTCTGTGAATGCCTCTGCGATCCTCTCAGTGAGGGGGCAGCGAGCCGGTTTACCGATGCAGAGCGAAGTGGGCGGGCTGGGGTGTAGGTTTTGATCATGTCCTGGATGTAGGCTGGACCGGATCCGTTTGTAGCATGGAACGCAAGCACTAGAGTCTTGAAGCGGATGCGAGCAGCTACAGGAAGCCAGTGAAGGGAGCGGAGGAGAGGTGTAGTGTGGGAGAATTTTGGTAAGTCGACCAGTCGAGCTGCTGCATTCTGGATGAGTTGCAGGGGTCGTATGGCAAACACAGGGAGACCAGCCAGGAGGGAGTTGCAGTAATCCAAGCGTGAGATGACAAGAGCCTGGACCAGAACCTGTGCCGCCTTCTGGGTTAGAAGAGGCCGTATCCTTCTGATGTTGTACAACATGTATCTGCAAGATCGAGCTGTTGCAGCAATGTTGGCAGTGAGGGAGAGATGGTCATCAAGTGTCACACCCAGGTTCCTTGCGGTATGAGACGGCGTTACCACAGAGTTGTCGAGGGAGATGGTTAGGTCTGTGGTGGGAGAGCCCTTTCCTGGGAGAAAAAGAAACTCAGTCTTGTCGAGATTGAGTCTCAGGTGATGGTCAGACATCCACTGAGAGATGTCGGTCAGACAAGCGGGGATCCGTTCTGCTACATGTGTGTCGGAGCTGGGAAAAGAGAGAATGAGTTGGGTGTCGTCGGCGTAGCTGTGATAGGAAAAACCATGAGAGAGAATATCAGAAACAAGAGAGTTGGTGTATAGAGAGAAGAGGAGAGGGCCCAAGACAGAACCCTGAGGGACCCCAGTAGCTAGAGGACAGGGTTCCGACACTGATCCTCTCCAGGTTACTCTGTATGTTCGGTTTTGAAGATAGGACGAGAGTAGGGTAAGTGCAGATCCTGAGACACCTAGTTCTTGAAAGGAGGAAATAAGGATCTGGTGGTTAACTGTGTCAAACGATGCAGAAAGGTCCAAGAGGATGAGCACAGAGGAGAGAGAGGCAGCCCTGGCAGTGTGGAGTTGCTCAGTGACAGCAAGAAGTGCAGTTTCGGTCGAGTGACCTGCTTTAAAACCAGACTGAAGAGGATCAAGAAGGTTGTTCCGGTGAAGGTAGGAGGAGAGTTGATTAAAGATAGCACGCTCCAGAGTTTTGGAGAGAAAAGGAAGAAGAGAGACAGGGTCTGTAGTTATTTACTTCAGACGGGTCAAATTGCACATCGAAGCCAATGTGAGGTTATTACGATAATTTCACTCACAAAACCTTTTGTTTTTCTTCATTTTAAATTATTAATACACTATTTTAACATGCAGAAAATGCCAGATATTGAAAAGACGGACATTTTAAAGCTTATGTTTTAAAAGGTTAAAAATATATATATATATATATATATTTAAGAACATAAGGCCCAATGTTTGTCTCCTGGTATTCCAGAATTGCTGTTTGGTGTGATTTTGAGGCTTTTATCTTTAGGTTAAAAAGTTGGATAGGGATGATAACAACAGCTTTGTTATTTAGGTTTTGAGATAAAATGCTCCTTTACATTTTACTGACCATTTTTCAGACGTGAGTGTGCAGTTTGCTCCCTCTGCAATGGTGACTGAGGGGCAGAGAGTCACAGTTACCTGCAGAACCAGCTGTCCTCTGGCTAATGACACCAACTACATTTGGTATTTCAACAATCAAACACTGGACGGGACTAAAAGACACAGCAAACGCCTGGTTTTAGACCCAGTCAGCAGTCAGCATGCGGGAAACTACACCTGTGCAGTGGAAACACAAAGACACAGGTCAGATGAAGGAGTTCTCACAGTCCACAGAAAAATGTGGATACCGGCTGTCATCGGAGTCGTTGTTGTTCTCCTGGTTTTGATTATACCCACTGTCGTCTTCATGTGGAGGTGAGCAACACTGTTCATTTTCAGCCAATTCATACTCTAACCTGGCTTCATCTCTTAATTGTTTTATGTTCACTAACTAGAAAAAAGAAGACTTGCAGAAAGTCTCCTGGAGCTAAAACCTCTGACAACATGGAACAGGTAAAAACAAAAAATGGCATTTAGTAAAAACATTTTTCTTATTTTTGTATAACTGCAAAGAAGGATGTCCGTTTGATTTTAAGGGAACACCTTAAAAGGTAGAAAGGTATCTGAGGTAGATATACTGTATGTAGATAAATATCAAAATCTTATATTGATCAATGGCTATCTTTAAAGTCAGCGCAACAGTCAACATGTGTGTACTTTGACAGAGACAGTTGAGGAGACGGTCATTACTGTTTTGGATTAGAATACTGACTCCAGTAGTAGTAGCCAGTATTATCCAGTATAAGATTATACTGCTGCGGGGGTCCCTGCCACAGGGGTAGGGCCACAGTATGCTAGTCTTCACACCACGTTTCCAGGCGGCTCTGTCCAGTGGGTCAATGCTGGTGAGGCCGCACACTTTGATGTCCCTCTTGACACACTCAATCCAGGTTTTACTCGGTCTACCACCACCTCCTCCACTGTGACTTGTATTGTAGGGTGACCATCTAGTGGTCTGGCTTTGCCTCGACACCTCTGACAGATGTACAGATGTGTCCTTCAGTTTGCTCAGACCCTGGCCGGATATCATGATCTTTGTCTTTTTCACGTTAACCCGTAGGCCCTTGTGTTTCAATTCACGGGACAGAGCTTCTAGGAACAGATGAACAGTAGGGGACTGAGCACCGATCCCTGATGCACCCCCACTCCAACACCAAACTCCTCACTGTACTGTCTGTTGAAGCGCACACTGCTTTTGCATACATGGCCTGGATCACCTTCACAGCCCAGTAAAGAGTAAAGAGGTTTATTTGTGGCAATGAACTTCTCTTAAAACTGATGCACGATGAAGATGGCATCAGTGGTGCCTCTGCAAAGGCGAACTGAAGATCATCAATGTTCACCATCTTACGGATAGTCGAGTCTAACATGCCTTCCAGTAACTTCATGACGTGGTCCATGAGCTTAAGGCCCCTGTCGTTGCCCCGGCTCCAATGCTTTTTGTTTTTTAAAATAAGTTGTCAACGCAGAGTCAGCATTTCTTTGCTTCTGGTTTTGATGGGTTAAGTTTAGCATTTTTCAAATCAGGCATGTGATAGAGTTAATTTTAACAGTGGTGACTGGAGGAAATAAGTTTAGAACACAGAATCTTAAGGATCAAGTGATGAGAATTTAGTGCTCAAAGGTTAAGGCCATTGCGACCTTTTCTAACCTTTTGTGGGAGGTTTTTTTTATTTTTTTTTATTTGGCACATATGTTCACTTGGACTCATAGCATTAACTGCATAGATTTAGGTGGCCAATGATTTCAACCAGCAAAAAGCCCCCAATCTCGCTGCAGCAAGCCATTTAACCGTCACAATGACTCTGAAACAGTTCAATTTATTTCCCATTTATCGGAATTATAGTATTCGATAATAGTACATACAGTAGCTTTGTTCCTGAAAAAGATCAACATCTTTGAATTCTGATTTCTTCTCTCTCTTTATTAGATAAGCCTTGGCCATGAGTATGACGACATCTTGGCTCCACCACCAGAGCAGGTCGAGTTCCTCTACAGCACAGTTATGTTTCCAAACTCCACAGACGCCCTCTACTCCACTGTCAAACCACATTAGCCCCAAGCATATAGGCTAACATGTCACCTATGCCAATGTCAACTTGTGACCCAACTAAACACCTGCCTTTGTAAGTAGTGTTTGTTTGTGTGTGTGTGTATATGTATGTGTGTATATATGTTCCCATATTTGTACATATAGTGTAGGAACTTACTTCAGTTCTGAGCTTGTGAACAGCAGTTAAGTGTGAATGAGTGAGCTGGCCGGTGTCACACATGAACACAATGACACCTAAAGTAAGCCGATAGACACACATGGCCTCTTTTGGGAAGTGAAAGCGCAGTGTTTTGGTTTGCATGAGTTGTTTGTTCTCACCACATTGCTATTTTCACTGTGAAACTTACAAGATGTGATGTAAAGTTCTCTTTGTTTTCTTACACTTCAGCTGCAACTTTTTTTTCAAATGAATATAGTTCCTCTTTGCCAGAGGACATTATTTTTTGGCAAATTTTACCAAATATAAATTACTCTCACTTCCTTAAATTAGCCTAAAATGGCTAAGCTACGCAATAACTTACTAATTTATTCCAATGCTAGTGGTCCACGATGAAATCTTGACATAAAGAAATGCATTAGTTCATGTTAAGCTAAATGTGGTATCAAAAATAGTATTTGGTTTTCAATTGGACATTTTTTGTCCATAAGAACAAATAAGATAATGAATAAAAAATCTGCATCAAAATCAATGTTTCTGACAACCATTGACCCATCTCAGGGCCTAATAATAAATATTATCAAATTATCCTTGAAATGTATGTTATGGAATTATTTTTTTTGGAATTGTGTAAACATACTGGCCTTATATTATATAAATATTAATATATAATATTTTTACAGCAGTTTTTGGGTAAGTGACATTTTCTGCCTCTAGAAACAAATTAGTAAGTTTTTTTAAAGGAAAACTTAAGGGTTAATCAAACATACAGATACAGGGGCAGAAAGACGCCAGATATGGCTCTATGACTGCAACAATGAAACAAAGCAATCATGTATACAACATAAGTCAATATTAATATAGTTTATTAATATACCAGTTTTCACATCATTGTTTCATCCAAATACAAAAAAAAACATAGGATATTATTATTATTCTTATGTCAAGTTTACTTTGTGCAAGTAGCAAGGAGTCTTTGTTTCTCTCGCTTTCAAGTAAGTTGATCATTCAAGTCTCATTTTCAGTCCTGTTGTAATGCTACAAGTTAAACATGTGGTTATGAGGTTGGATATTTTTGTTTAAAGTCAGAGCGGATACATGATAAACGCATGAAAATAGTGGGGTTGGAAACAGTACAAATCTGGGTCCCTGACACATAAGGCAGTACATTTACTAAATACTTGGAAGCAGTGTGAAAAGGAGAAGTTACTTGCAAATAATCAGTGTTGGATTTAAATTTGTTCTCACACTGTCACCACACAGTATGAAGAGTGGAAAACAAGACATTTTGCGTCAGTGTGAGTGTGTCACATTTTTATCTACTGTGGTTGATATTACTTCCTCTACTTGTCCTGCATTCTCACACTCAAACATGTAAAATCGTCAGTTACTTCACTGGCACGATGACACAATGTCTTTGTCCCTCTGTCCAGCTACTCATCTTTTAATATTACACCATCTCTTCTGCTCTCACGCAAACATCTTCACCTTCTCCTTGTAACTTTCTCACACACACACACTTTCAGTGATTCAGAAGCACATTAGCCAAGGATCGGAGGATCTCTCTTTTCTCATACAGGTACATCTGCGTTTCCCACAGCATGTCCACCAGCACTGCGTCACTCACCTCGTCCAGCATCACCTCCTGTGACAGCTGGGGGCTCAGTCTGCACAGAGGAGATGAAAAGATAAAGATAATTAGTCAGAAAAGAAAAAGAAAGAAAACAACAACAGCCGGAAAGACCAGGATGAATAAAGTCATAGTGAGCAGACCTGTGATAGATGGTGTCAATCATTTCACACCAGGCTCTTGCTCTGTCCACAGCACAGCCATCCGAGTCTGTACACTGTTCAATCATATAGAACATTAAAGGCCTGAAAAAGGGCTTGTGGCAGCAGTTTGTTTTTTGTCTGTAGGTGCAGTAGATGTACTCACACAGTCCACCAGCATCTTGCCCAGCTCCTTTGCTCCAACAAAGCTCTTGGCAAGCTCCAGAGGATTGGAAGGTCGGAAAACATCCACAGAGCTCACCACCACCTGAGGGGGTTTACCTTGGAGACGTACCCAAGCACATTCATGACACAAGTGTGCAGACGGTCCTCTGAGACATTGGTCCTACATTAGTTATCCACAGGTGCACAGTATTGTCCTGTGCAGCTTTGTGGGTAGTACAAAGTCACATAAGTCCCTTTCATTCAGCCATCCATTGTTGTTGTTTTATGTCAACGATGACAATGACAAAATTATTTCGTTGACGTCCCTTTTTTTCATGACGATAACGAGACGGTGACAAAATGAACATGGATCTTTGATGACTAAAACATGGCGAGACGTGCGTGAGTTTTCGTTGACGTAAATGTTAGTGGGTGGTTTGTCAGACGTTCAAAATGCATGACATTTCTGCTTATTGTGCGCGTAAATCTGTCAATTAAAACCTAAAAATTCCTTGGTCCGTGTTTCAAGACGGGTCAGGTGCGTCGGACTCTGTGCACCAAGGACAGTCCACTCCGATCGACAGTTGCGCCAGAGACAGAGGGACCCCGTCCCCCGGTAAGGGGGGCAGCCGGCGGGTGGGAGAAGCCGGAGCAAGTACATAACAACATAAACAACACTGCAGCCATTGTTGTGCCATTTATGCTGATAAATGCAGCTAAGAACGAGGCTTGGGTGATAGGTGTTTGTCAATATTGATAATTATTGAAATACAACGTCAGACACAGATAATTCTCTACTCTGTATGGGTCTGGAAATGGTGTCGTCACCTCCCACTTCCATGAGGTGTGACCAAAGGACATTCTGGGCTAGAAATTCCCTTTTTTTATCATTCAAACATCAAACAAGGACAACATGTGTTTAATTAAGTAAAATACTTCTGAAGCTTTGATCAGAGGCTTACCTGTACCAAGGGAGACCACTATACCCAATTTCTTGATTTCATGCCTGTGACCCTGAGAGGCAGCAGGAATAAGAGGGGTTAAACCAGGAGGGGACATATAAATACACCTGCATAATGAATATTTAACACATTTAGCAATGTCTAACAGGTTATCGACTGAATGTGCACTTAATAAAGGATCACGAAAGGAATAAAAACAGAGGATTGTACCTACCTCTACCTTTAAGGATTTGTTGTACTGATGGATTTCAGACATGGCGTCCAGTGTCGGGTTATTGGCCAACAGCCCTCCGTCCAGAAAACGCCCCATTGGTCGGAAGTAAGTCGGAGCAGCGCCGCTGGAGCGTGCAGCTCGCCATACGAGTTGTTCTGATAAGATGACAAGAATATGATGATTAGCAAAAAACAGGTCGAGGCACAAACACATACGTGCATAATCAAATATCCCAAACAAAAACATTTCTCCACAGTGAGATGAGTTGCACTCTTTGTATGACCTTTTTCTTATTATTTATTACATTTACAGGTCCAGTGTGTAACATTTAGGGGTGTAAATTGAAATAAATCTTACATAATAGCCCTAGGTTTGTTTGTTTAAGTGCATAATTGCTTCAAAATAGAAAGTGTTTGGTTTCCATAACCTTAGAATACGCCGTTTTATCTGTGCTTTATTATTATTTCCGATGTTTAGGGTCTCCCACATGCACACACCTTCATCTGTCACCTTCCTACGCTTTCTGGTTGGCTCCTCTGTGTATCCTACTATCAACACATCCTCATCCTCCCATCCTGTAACAACAACATGGCTGACACTCAAAACAACACAGACCTACTGTACAAACTCAGGCCAAGGTTTAATTTGTCGTCATCCAAAGTTGTTCTTTTTTAGGTTTCCTTCAAGTGTAAGATTTGAGGACTTTGACGCCCTCTCATGGTAGGAAATAATGCATGCACTTGTGGATTACCTTGTGGAATGGTGATTGGTTTGAATGTGGCAGTGGTGGCGTACGGTGGCTCTCTGTGGACGGAGGGAGGGTTGTAGTTCCTGAAGATGTGCAGCTCGCCTGGGTGTCTGTCTGCGAGGACACTGGTCACCATCACTCTGCAGGAGGAGAGAGGAGAGTCAAGAATAGAGGGATTAAATGCTCTGCGAGTGATTTTTCTTCCAGAACACTGAGGCTTTGGGGCATTTTTCTCATCCTGAGCACTCACAGGAAACAAACATGCCATTTAAAGCTGTTTAATGCCATTTCCCAACAGCAGATACAAAGAGAACACATAGTAGGACTTAACACGCTTCAATTCACAAACTATTAGAGAACCAAACCAAATACTTTATTATATGTAACGGTACCTTGAGTAACTAAATGTAAAACTGTGCCTTTTTAACTATTTACTGTTTGCGCCACAGACAAAACAGCATCAAATTGAAATTATTATAAGCAGGGACGGGCAGATACATGTCATTTGTAGTTTATTGAGATGATGAAAACTAACCCTAACCCGTTCATATTTTGTTAAACAATAATTTAAAATACTGTGCATCATTTCTTCAGAGTGCTAGTTTACACCTTCAACCAGCAAAAACTGTGCTAGAACTCTTGTTATGAGTACATCTGAGGAAAGCAATTACCTGGGGAACTGAACTTCTGTCATCTTGGTGTTCTCCCCAAACTCTTTCTTCAGGAAGTCCTCCAGTGGTGCTGATTCATAGGGTCGTGACCCCTTAAAAACCTGTTCCTTCATCCTAAAGTATAAGCAGCGAAGGTACTCCATGGACTTGCCTACATATAAAAAAGAAGCATAGTTACTTTTGAGACTTTTTTTTTTTTTAATGTTACATGAAACAATGTAAAGCGTAAAAAAAAAAAAAAAACATGCAAACCGTGGACTATAGCGAGGGCCAGTATTCCCCCGGTGCTTGTGCCAGCTACCCAGTCAAAGAGCTCTCGGGTGGGTCGACCAGCCTCCTTCTCCAGAGCGATCAACATCTGGATCAGCACGAGACCCTTAATACCTCCGCCGTCCAGACACAGCAGTCTGTCCATCCTGCAGGAGAAGAGAAGACACGTGTAACTTATTTAGAATCCTAATGCTTTGTTGTTTCAAAAGCCGCAGTATTACAGCGTTCAATCTTGAGAAGGACAATCTGAATACTCACTTCATTTTCTCCATTTTGGAGCCGTCCACTTCAGAGGTGCTTATGCTCATTGTGCTGATTGCAGCGCCCACATGCATGATGTTGTCGAAGCCTGTTAGCCAATCACAACAGCAATTGGTGACGACCACAATACTGTGGATCAGCAGTGATTGGTGAACGGTGGAAAACGATAAAGGGTCACTGGGTTTTCTATTAAGAGGGAGTTATTTAAGTTTATATAAATCAATGAGTCTGGTATACATCCAATTACACATTCATAAACTGATCAGCAAAACAGTTTCAGTTTATTTTCATAAAAGAAAGAAAAATAAATAAAGTAGACTGAATTTTGTTAAAGTAAAGTAAGCACTTTTGTATACATTAGTCTGAAAATGAATTTTTTGATTAGATTTTTTTGTCTTCTAATTTTAATCCTATATTCACCTTTAAATTGTATTTGTTTGAAAAGTGCTACAGAAATAGTTTGAGTGATTGTGGCTTATAAATAATTGGATTTTTTAATTCCAACATTTTGAATTAACAAATAATTCTGCCTCTGTTTGGTCTCTGAGACCAGAAATGATGTAACATTTTATATGTATGCTGCATCCTTCGTCCTAAAACAGCCTCTGTCAAGGAAAAATATCAGACCAGACTGAGGGAGCATTTGTATGTATACAGCAGCAGTGCAGACGTGGGTGGGGACAAAAATCATTTAACTGCATTTCTTGAGCAGCAGAATTCACTTTTTGTTGGCACTTCTTTGTTTGCAGTCTTCTCACTTTACTTCCTTGTGTGTGGCACAGAAACATCTTTATATATTTAAAAGATACCAGGGAAAACCAGCTCAATTACCTAAAATGTGCAGTAAATATAAAAATCTATAACTTCCCAGTAGTTACAATTCCCTCCTGAGTAATCGAGAGATGTGTAAAGAGAAGAAAACACTGAGTCAGAGAACAGTAGAGGTGAGGGATGGTGGTGGTTACCTATGCTTTGAGATGTGGCCTTGAAGGAGACGGGAGGAGGACTGCCGGGGGAGGGAGGGAGGCAACGCTGCACTCCTACACTACACAGCATGTCCAGCAGTATCTTTCTATTAGGACCTTCCACGTTAACACACACACAAACGCAAGCAAGTCAATGTGTTAACACATGCACACACCACAAACAGCAGAGGGCGAGACAGAAGAAAGAGATGGATAAAGACAGAGAGAGAGAGGGAGGGAAAGAAGAGAGAATGTGTAAACATGAGCGAGCTGTTAGCAAACATCATGCATTTTTAAAACCATTAAAACAACAGGAACATTTTGTGTGTACCACCATTCGGCTTGAGGAGTCTTGGTTGAAGTAAACGACATTTTGCTCTATAGCAGAATGGACCCTTTGCACAGCAGCCATTTTGACATGTTTTGACAGGCAGGAAAAGCACAGGTGTTGCTGATCACATTAACGACGGTTCAGTTCAGTTCATGTAAGTGAGGAGAGTGTGACAGTAAAGCAGCATGCACCAAGAATCTGAGGAAGCTAATAATAGGAACTTGTGATTTTCCTAAAGTGACTTGTCAAAATGGCTGCCGTGCAAAGGGCCCATTTAGGAACCAATTGCCTTCCTTCTTCATTTGACTTTTCTTGTTGACTTACCCTCCTATTGGTTAACAAGATAGCATTACCCGATACAGACACTAATATTTACTTACCTTCTTTCATACACTTCTAATTCAATTGAATGATTTAATTTGTGATTATTCACATTTTTTCTGCCAAGAACATAGATAAAACAAACATTGGGTATGAGTATGAGCCAAATTGTATGTTTAAACATTGGTATCAGTCCAGAATGTTGGTGCATCATTACTTATTTATACTATGTAGCGGGACAATGGTTTGCTGGACCTTTAAAAATAATCGAAATCATTCATTGCACCATGCAGAGGTTTCGCAATCAACAAGCCACATGACATCTAAGTGCATTAAACAGACTTGTTAGCCAAGACATTCTATTCTATAATAGCACAATTTTACCACCAGAGATCCTTATTTTCCTAATGTAGAGTTAATTTATGTCCATCTCCAATGTCTTTCTCACTCTTCAGAGCTCTCACTTCCTCTCTCCTCCCTCCTTACCTTTGCTGTTGCGTGCAGCGATCAGTCCCGGGGTTTCTCCCAGGTCGTTGTGGATCTCCACGTCGGCACCAAACACGATCAGAGCTTTGATTAACTCCATGTGGTCCATCTAACGAGCACAGGGTCACACACACAATGTGAATTAATATTATAAGAGTTGGTTGTTGACGGAAAATGTCATGTGTTTGCACAACAGGATTCCAATAAAAAGAAATAAATGCCAGATATGCTTAAAGACATTTTCAGTCTGTGATGTTAAATGAATTACAACACTCTTTTTTATGTCATTCTGAAGAGGTTACAGCAAAGAAAAATTGAGCAATGCCATCATGTTCTTGGAGAATGGTGCACATTACCAGGTAATCCTTTTGCTTTTTTTTAATTTCCTGTCTTCTTTATTATCTTTATTTATTTTCCCCTGCTGCTAATTCCGTGGTGCAATTAAGAGTCTGAACCACATTAATTTTTGGAGGAGAAATAAAAACAAATCCAGAAAGAAGTAGCAATGGTTTCTAAGATATTGTTATCAAACCCTCATGCCAAAGAACTTAAATTCAGCCTTGATATTTTGCTTATTTCTGACAATTTAGTGATTGTACAAACATTTGGATTGTCAAACAGAAAGTCTTGTTTTTTTACCTGGAAAATAAGACAATGGATATACTTTGGATGTAGATACAATACTGTGAATATACACACCTTCATAGCCAAGTGAAGGGCTGTGTTCCCATCATGACCCTTCAGGTTGGCATTTGCCCCGTGGGTGAGCAGCACCATGGCCGCCTCAAAGCGACCCCTCTTGGTCAAAATGTGGAGGGCGCTCTCTCCGGTCTTACTGAGGTAGTTCACCGCACAGCCGTGCTCCAGCAGCAAACGACACATCTTACAGACACCAAAAATTGTTCATTTTATCAGTGAATCTGTGTCTTTTCACTAACGTTCGACTCCGTGTTAATTGCTGCAATTAGAATTCCCCTCCCTTTGACCTTAAGTTGCAGTTTAGCTTTGTAAGCTATGCGTAGTATATCTTGAAAGTGCTCTGAACCTAACAAAGACAAATTAGGTCACCAACTTCCTGATAAGAAAATAAGAAACCTTATGTTACCACAGTGTCGTAGCATCGCGATATTATTGGACCACATATCGTATCATATCGTGAGGTACCCTGTGATTCCACCCCTAATATTTACTGTCAGACTCCTGAAAATGAGAGACCCATGTCGGGGAGCAAACACTCTAGATCACCTGTCAAAATGTAGAGCAATAATTTTAAAAGGTCCACTATGAAAGATATAGGCAAAAATGTAATACATTCCCTATAATCATTATCAGTAAGTGTATAACAGGTATAAAAAAAAGAAATTGGTGTTTCGTAGCCATGCAATAAGCCTTTTTTCTGTACATTAGGTAAGGGCCTTGCTTTAAGGAGGCCACCATCTTGCACCACAGCAGCCTGAATGGTCAAACCAGCCAGAGCACGCTTTTTTGTTCTGAAGCTTCTGTTGGCTAGGCCACAACAAGTAAGAGGGCAGTGATTAAGAAGGTCAAACTGTGGATGGCAGCATTACATTAGTCAAACAGCCATTAACTTTTCATCAAAGCTTTATTTATCCTGTTCAATCCTCTGGATATAGAGCATACCATCATTTGAAAAACTCATAATTGATTTCCAACCATGTCATTTTTTTATTCTTACCTCAGCCGTTTTGGCCCAGTGCAGAGGCGTCCCACCATACAGAGAGTCTTCTGCCTGTAGCTGGCCTGGGTCTGCTTTTAGGACCTCCTCCACACAGCTGTCAGGCAAACACACATTAAAGAAAATGCACAGAATCCCCTCTGTCTTTAGGACAACTGCTGTAACCCTTTTAAAGTGCTCTAAAAGAGCGCGTATCATTTCCACCAGGTCTGACAAAATGTGTTAAAGGGATAATAATAATCATTTCCTCTACTCACCCCTTCTCGCTATACTTCATCGCACTGTGGATGGGATAGCCGTTGCCACCGATGACATTACACTTGGCCCCGCCATCTAACAAGGCTTTGACGGCCTCCACGCGTCCCATGCGGCACGCTACATGGAGAGGCGTTTCCCCATTGCAGTTGAACTCGTTCACCCCCGAGCACAGCCGCGAGCACAGGACCTGGATGAGGAGAAGAGGAGGACGACACGGTGGGGAACGGGAAACAATATTCTAGGCTAGATGGATGGAGACAGTGCAGGGGTGGAGCGTGATATGTGTGCTCACCTGGATGACGGCGGGAGACTCCTGCTTAGCGGCACAGTGCATGGGGGTCTCCCCACTGCGGTCTTTGATGTCAGTGCGAGCTTGGCTTTCCTCCAACAGCTCCTTCACAGACACCAAGTCACCGCGCTCGCACGCCAGGTGCAGCGGTGTCTGACCTGATGCATTCCGAGAGTTGATCTGACTGGAAGAAAAAAAAAAACAACAGATAAAAGTCAGAGGTTCACAACCTCCAGTGAGGGGCCCCAAAAGCTCTACATGGGACCATGAAACGTGTAATCATTTCCATAAGTAACATATAAAAAACTTCTGAGAGGGGGAAACAACTTGAATTTACAGCTGAATTTCTGAGCCGAGAAGTACGGTAAAAAAGAAGTCTCAGAGCTCTTCTTTAAAAACCAGACTGCTTGGGCTGCTAAGTTGTGAAATGAATTAAGTACATAACACATTGAGAGAAAAGGCTAAATTGGGGCTGTAACTAATGATTATTATTATTAGTTTTATTTTTTTTAAATAAAATACATATAATATAATAATAAATATATATATATATATATATTGGTCAGTAAAACGTCAGAAGATGTTGAAAAATGTCGGCCGGTGTTTGCCAAACCTGGAAATGATGATGCTAAGTTATTCCGTTTTTATGTTTTCTTTGTTATATGGCGCAAAGAAACCAGAAAACATTTATTAATTTAAATCAGAAAACTCAATCGGATGAATTAGTTGACCATTAATTGAATGATCATTGCAGCTGTAGTCTAAATAAAACTTTTGTTTTGTGTTAGGATTGTTTGGGGTGACATTATATTACGACATCGTAATATTTATCAAGTCATTTAAAAAAATAATAATAATAATCATTGTTTGTGCAGGATAAGCTATAAATTAGTTTTTAATTCCATAATTTCTTCATCCTCAGAATAAATTTCCCCTGATAACACTACTTAAAATCATAATGCATTTCAGAAGCCTGCTCTGGGGCTTTTTTTTGCTAAAAATAGCAATTCAATTTTTCCACTGAGATGGATTCACTGTGTTAAGGAGCTTTAATATCTTACATCTCTCGCCTCTCATCATACCTCTGGATATAGTTGTGTTTGAGACACTCTCTCAGTCCCGTTTCCACAGCGATGTGGGCGGAGCTCCAGTCTGGGTGGCTGCGGATGCAGTCGACGATTGGCTGGGAGGTCTCAGCTTTCAGAGGAAGTGTCTCATAGAAGGGCCGGAGCTTGAGGGCATACTGTGGGAACCAGTTCATGGCGTCCTCCTCGGACCCCACCTGAAACAGCCTGGTCCAGGCGGAGCAGTGGAGACAATGTCGGATTTATGAAGAACAATAAGAGGAGTTCTGTCACCAAACACTACAAAGAAAATTATCCTCTATCGCTCTATTTCAAACACAAAATTTGAAGTCTTCTTCTTTTCAGCGTCAGATTCTTGAATAATTTGTGAAACAGTGAAGAAGGGCACTGCACTACCCTCCACAGTAAAAGTGACACGAGAGAACCTCACACTGCTTTTCCGTTTTATTTTGTATATGATGAAGCCCTTTATTTGAAAAAGATCAAAAAATGTGACCTTTGAACTTACTTTTTAAATATGTGGTATTCTGGGGTGTTCAATTAATTGTACAGGTAAGGCCAAAATAAGCTTCGAGCTTCAGCCTATTCCATTAAAGTTCACTGATTTTGAGAAATTTATGTTGAACAGACTGAAATAAAAATGAATTCCTTCATTAATTTTCCTAAAATGAAAAGTAACTTTAGCACATGGTCAGTTCTTATAATGCCTCACCTATGACAGTACATTTTGCTTTTCAGATCTATGGCCGGAAGGACTGTGCACTCGGGATAAGGGGCTTGGTGAGTAATTCTTACTAAATCAATAATAAGTCACAGTCTGAGGGTCTGTAGACTCGTGTGTCACATTTAAAGGCAGTGTTTTTTTTCAGGAAACAGGGGTTCATGTGCCCTCTAACTTTTCTCGTGCGGATGCTATTCTACATGCAGTCTTGCTTAAAACGACTGCTACAAAATGCGTAATGACTACAAACTCATGGTAAATAGACAGTTAGATGAATTAAACTGCTTCAAACTCACGTAAAACTCCACCGTCCTGGTGTTGTTTATTTGTCTGCTATTTCAACTGCTATTGAAATCTTTTACCTTTGAGGTAAATACAAGACAAAGTAATAATTTTCCCCTTAAAAAGCCCCCTTTTCACCTCAACATTTCAAAAGCTCCCTCCCCCCTGTTACCATCAGTGTTGCCCTCATACTTTTTTTTTCTAGATAAAACCCTGTAAATGTGTCATACGTTACAGTCAAACAACTATGAGATTAGTTCTCCCAATGTTGATTAAGTCTATCCACTCTACATGACATTCTCGTGCCACACACAGGAAATGATTCATTTTACAGAATGTGAACAGGTTGTAGAATGCAATAAGTGGCACATCACCCTCTTGCCCACGCCATCATGTGACCGATACTGACCTGAGAACCACATTTGGAGTCTCTGGGCACATGAGGAGACAGTCCCAAGACTGGCAGTTGGTGTTCTTGTACAAGACGATGCGTCCCTCCTCCTTCAGCAACTCTTTGCCTCCACCACCATAGTCGGACAGCTGCACATCCCGCACCCGGTAGGGGTTGGTGAAGAGGGTGGAGACAGAGGACACTGTGTCCAACAGTCGGCCAAGGAACTGCATTGTGATCTGTGAATGAACAAGAGAGCTTGGGGAGGAGTGATTTGACACAAAAAAGCCAAGGCTATATACGGCATACGACAGATTTTGGCAGCACAGAAAGAGAAATGTCTACGTCTTAAAATCCTCTGCTTGCTCGAACAAGCATGAAGGCTTGTTGTCAACATCAATGAATGATTTATTTCAACCCCGGATACAAGATGGCACCACTTTAGTATAGCAACAGGTGTACCACCACTGATACTACGCATTATGGCTTGGCATGGGATGAATTATCCTTCTATAAATGATCACATTTCATGATTTTGTCGCAATAAATGTTTTAAATAATGCTTTATATTTCTAAATGTGTTAATTGAAACAGGTGGAGCCCTCTGTCTGTTTATTCTAAGCAGATTAACTCATGTTAAAAAAGACAACTCCCACATTATTTGACATGAGAAAATGTTGCATAATGTGGTAATGTTACAAAAACATGTTACTAAAGACACATGTTTTTACATCAAGAGGTCCAGGAATGATTGAAAAGAGTGAAACACTAGGACTGTATGATGGTGAACAAGACTACAGTCACTCACATAAAACCTAACCAATTTTCTACATTCACAAATATCCTGACAACAGAAATCTACCACCCTCAACTTATTAAAAATGTATTTTATCGCGACAACATGCGATAAAATGGGGAAAAATATAGGGTATATGTACAGTATATTGTCCCTTTCCTGATTGTGGCTGCTGACAAGACTACCATTTGAGGTTTGCTATGAGTCAATCATTGGAAAAAATACCGAATCACTCTCCTGTGAGATAAGCTGAGATAAGATGTGTCGTCATCTTCACCAGTTGAGCTAAACACACTGGGCTGATCATTCAAGTTAGTTGACAACTATATCCACTTCCTGAATAAACCCACCCGACCCATTTTTAATAACTATAAATAACTAGGAGAGAGGCTGCTCTTCACATAATTAACAAGTGGCTCCATTCAAGCTGCTCACGAGTTTCCAGTTACCCAGAATCAATTTGACATGATACCACCGCTCACAGCCTGTGCACACTACCAGAGAACGAGTCCTCGTGTAATGTCTTTCGTGTTAATTTTTAATATTTAGAGAAACCCCAAACCGTTCTGCGTATATCTACTACTTTGTCTTCTAACAGTGAGCCGTGGTTAATCGCATTAAGTGGAACAGAAACAGCCCGCTTGGGTCTCACCGTGTGCTTAGCCGCTTGCTGTCCTCTGCAACCGCCTGACTTCTGATAGCTAACATCAACAACCGTGACGCAGCAACCAAGCTTGACACAGACGCTGAGTGACGTAGAGTTCCTCCAATCAGAGCTCAAGGGCCGGTAACTGCACGGGGGAAAGAGGGAGGGGCCTGTTGAGTTGACAGAGAGAACGTCTCACACACACACACACACACACATTCTTAAAGAATCAGAATAAGTGCGTTTCAACTCACACGTTAGTGTTTGTCTGAATTAGCGAACACAAAAATAATCCAATCCAATCCAACTTTATTTGTAAAGCGTTTAAAAACAACCACAGTGCCGTACAGAATAATAAATAAAAGACATAAAGGCTCACTCAAGGCAACAAACAAATAACTAAAATATTTATTTTATTTTATATTATCTATACTATTTATTTATATCTCCAATGTGTAGTGTATTACATAGTTATTTGTTTTATTTTGTGGTATTTATTACTAAGTCTACCTAGATTGTTTACGTTGAATGAACTATTTCCCCACACACTTTTAATGTAATCAAATATCCCAATCAAAGTCAAATGTGGGACTTTTAATTTGAGTTTTCTCTAAAGCTGTGCAGTGACACAGAGTATGTTAATCATAACTCTTCTGTTGCACCCACTGCCAGCAAATGTAGCAGCTCTTAACAAGTGTTTGATATTTGGTGTCCACAAAGTTTTAAAACAACTGCAAAAATCAGTCTTTACTCTATTTCTTTATTGTGCTGCTAATTGATATTGCTAGTTTTGGCCATATTCTACAGTGATACAGTAAAATGATAACAAAAGACAATTTTCCAGCACGATGGACACATCAAGATACTTATTCAATCAATAAGTACAGCTTATCTTATTCATGTGAATATAATACATTCCATATTATTAACTTATGTTGGTATCCAGTTACAAATACGGGGGCACTTCACATTTAGGGTCAGGTGATTTGACACATAACTTGTCTGCAGTTGTTATCACCAAGGTTATAATAGTTTGGGATTTTTTTTAGTTTTGACTTTTTGTTTTATAAATTAGTTAGTTTTAATTAGTTTTCAGAGAGGGTTTTCTAGTTTTTATTTTTATAAATGCTTAGTTTTAGTTTAGTTTTCATAAGTTTTAGTGTTGCAATATGGAGTATTTGTCAGGTGAAAAGGTCATATGAAGTATTGTGGCATTTAAAAAAATGTTTTATTATGACAAATGAGCATAATACTGCTGAGGTTGAATGCAGTTAGTGTGCCAGGTAAAAATCAAATAGTCAACAGACTACTAACAACATAGCACGTTATGTTTAACTTGCTTAGCCTTATATCCCATATTGTAAACAAAAAAAATTAAAAAAAATTATTATGAATTAATGAAAATTCTGTCTCAAATTGAACTTTTTCAAAAAAAATAATCCTAATTTTAGTTTCAGTTATTTTCAGTTTTCGTTAACTATAATAACCTTGGTTATCACTGTGACAGTAAGAGAGCTGGAGGCAGCGCGCGCTTCTTTGCATCCTCCCGAGTGTCTTCATCGTTGCCAGGGCGACGAGATGGGCTGACCCTGGCCACGTGACAGATTTGCTGCTGCAGTTGTAGTGGATTGTGTGTGTGTGTGTGTGTGTGCGCGCGCGCGAGAGTAAGAGAGAAAGAGAGAGGGAGAGTGCCTGCCGCCGCCTCTCACAGTCTTTGCTCAGAGTGGCTGTGTTGTTTGGCCAGAGCAGTCAGCAGAACCCAGCTCGTCGACCGCAGAGAGCCATTTAAACACAGGTCGTTTGGTTCGGGCATGAAAGATGGAGCTCTCGGCGGTGGGAGATCGTGTTTTCGCCGCGGAAGCCATACTGAAACGCCGCGTCCGTAAGGTGAGCTAACACCTCCCGACCGTCCCGCTTCTTTTTTAGCTGCCGCGGACGGCACGGTAGAGCACGGCACGTCACTGCTCCGGTTCGTAGTCTCCCGTGTCCGTCTCCTTGCGCCCATGCAAACCCACGTAAGGCCTTGTGGCTCGCGGGTACCTTTTACTTTGATAGTTACGGTTAGCTTAAAAAGGCTAAACTAGCACGGCCGTGGCTTTAACGTCCAGGCGAATAACAGGGTAATAAAACCAGAGACACAAAGAGGAGCCTCGTACTAGCGGCGGGGGGAACGAGGCGGCACCGTGGTGGATGTGCCGTGTTACTGAGTTTGTGAAATGGAGGGGCCCGAATTCTCTGGCAGCTAATGGCAGCTAAAAGCTACGCGGTCACAGTCCCTCAGAGGTGCCCGTCTGTAGTAACCATGCTGGAGACACTTTACGAGACTGCTGCTTTCCCCAGAACGCTGAGAAACACGGTTCCCATAATATTAATCCGCGTGTGCTCATGTGATGTGGAAAACAAATGACTGTATCAAATACAGCCTACCGAGGACCATTGGTCTCAGTGTTTTTATTAGCCTGTTGTGGCTTTTTTTTTTAAATTGTAAAACTACCCTATAAATGATGGTAGGATGCCATCTTAAGTCAGCAGGACTACACTTTTTATTCATGAATTACCTGCCGTCACATCACATTATACTGCACTTCTCTTCGTGCAGATGCATGTGATTCAAGATAAAACAAAAACAATGACCAAATATAGGCTTAGAATGAGCTCTGAATACTAATGGCAAGAGTGACTTGTTCTTCCTCAAGGAATGTGGATATTTACCATGCAGCTCAAGTTACTCCTGTGGTGTAAAATGTGTATGACTTCATGGGATTCTTGGAGCCAGGATGAGCTCACAGCAACAGCAGCAGCAACCACAAGCTCTGCTTCTTATCTGATAAACGACATCATTTATTTCAGACATGATGATGTTTGCCAGACAAATACGGGGCCAGTCAAGGGCTGAGACTTGGTAAAACTCTTGAAATGACGTGTTGTGCTGCACCCAGAAGTCTTTTGCAGGACAGACTAAGCACCCAGAGACATTTCAAGTGTTTGTTAGACTGAAGTCTGAATAGCCAAAAGGCTTATTCAGACAATTATTTCCAGATTTAATGGATTTTCCCCTCTCGCTCTCTCTCCCTCTGTCATTTACAGTATTGAAGCTGCTTTTGCTTATCCACCATTTCCTTTTTTTTGCAGGCAAGACTGGAATACTTGGTCAAATGGAAAGGATGGGCAATGAAGTAAGTAATACGGTATATGCCTGTCAACTAAAGATGTGGATTATGTCCAGTTTGCTGTAACAAAGGTTGTTCCTTTTATGCAGACACAGCACCTGGGAGCCAGAGGAGAATATTTTGGATGACAGGCTGATACTGGGCTTTGAGCAAAAGTGAGTATAGCTGGCACAAGTTGAGATTACATACATCACTTGAAGTATGTATTTTCACGTAAGTGCTTGTGTAACTTATTTCTCTCCTCCTTTCTTGCTTGGTTGTGAAAGGTCCAACTGGGCTGAAGTTCTTTTTTTATGTCTGTTATCAAGCCAACAGTAGATTACAGCAGTGTTACAGTGTTGAGCCCCCAGTGTGTAAGTCCATTTAATTCCCTCATTAACCTGTGACTGAATCATCTAGATTGACTTCAGTGCCCTATTTATGTCACCATTTTGAAAGAGATTGTTAACTAGGTAACTGGAAGTCGGTGTAAAATCTTGGTAGTGTGGATGCTAACTGGCATCATTACACTGTTGGCCATGAACTATATTCTATTACTTTAAAGGGATAGTTCGTGTCTTTTTGAAAGTGGGCCGTGTCATGCCTTTGGTGAGATAAAGCCGTCGACATTTTGAGATAACATTCACTGACGTGAAATGAAGATTTTATTAGGCCAGTTTGTTCATTTGCTAAAAATCTGGGTTTTCATTTGTTATCCCAGCTAGCCGCCATGTCTCCACTGAGCCTGTGCCTCCTTGTCCCTGGCTGCTCGTCAGTAGAGCTAGTGTGCACAGTGCAGTAGCTCACACAACCCAAACTCAAGAAACTTGAACTATCCCTTTTATTAGAAAGATAAACAGTGTGTATATATCTAAAAAAAAGAGTCTTGTTGGCAGTCAATGTTGAAGTCTGAATCATCAGTGCTCAAGTTCAATTCGAGTCACGATTTCTGAAAATAAGGAGAGTACTACATCACTGATGCTTAAAGTTGTTTGTGTTTGAGTGTAAGTGTCTTTTACATTTTTCCTCCTTCTGTATCTGAGCTGAAGTCATGTTTGCTGCTGTGACACCGGAAGATTTTCACATGCTAATCTAAAACGGATAGCTGAAACAGAGCCAACAAGACGATCACAAGAAACGCGAAATGTGAAGCTTCAAACACTCTCTAAACCTGACTGCTCTACTTTCACACAACCACAACATTCGTTTAGCGCGTGTTAGTAAACTGTCATATTTTCTACAGGGAGCGGGACAGGGAGGTGAATGGACCGAAGAAGCGGGGACCGAAACCTAAACACTTGAAGGTATTTATTTTTTTTATATTTGCATGGAAATTTAGATTTTTCAATGTAATTTAATTGTTTATTTCAAAAGAAATCTAATTCCTTTCAGATCAATGCATTTGCTGAGTTAGCAGCACCTTAAACGACAGTGGAAAGTTTGTGGTTTCTGCTGTTAAATTAAAAACAGGGTCAACAAAAATGAAGCAAGGTTTCTGCTTGTTTGAAGTTTGCTTACATTTTTTGTAATGCATCACTTTAAATGTGCAAACCCGCTGGTTTTCATTTTTACAAATTGACTTAAGCAGCCGTGCACTTCTCTCTGATCTTTTAAGATGTCTGGCATGGGCCATAGTTTGCTACAGAGCTGTACAGGCTCTTTATGGTCATTACAAACGGAATCGAGAACTAAAGCAGCACTGATTGTTGTTATTTTGTCCCAAGTAAAGCAATAAATTGCAGTCGGGGCAGGTTGGATGATTTTTCAGGACAATGAAGACGTCATTACATCTGGACTAACTTTTGTTGAAAATTGTGCTGTGCTTTATGACATCTGGAAATATAAAAACTGTAAATGTTTAGCCTAACTTTGGGCCACTTAATGTAGACATCATGCCATGCATTTATCTTTCAAATCAAAGAAAACATGTTTCTGGGGGGAACATTGTAAACAAACAGGCTATTGTGTAATCCAGTTTCTCAAAGCAGCAGTTATCTGTTAAAGTAAAACTCCCTTCTTCTTTTTTCTTCGTTCTTTCAGGCTCGTTCTCAGAAAAGAGAACCCAGCAACCAGTCCTCCAATGCTCGCAAGAATACATCGCGCTCCACTTCCAGCCGAGCAGCTCCCTCCTCCTCTGCCGCACCTCACCATTTACCGTCTTCATCCTCCTCTTCCTCAACTGTCGCGCCCTCTCCTAAACTCAACTCCCTTGCTGCCACGCACAAGCTCAAGAAGGACATTCACCGTTGCCACCGGATGTCCAGGCGTCCTCTGCCCCGCTCTGACCCCTTGGCATCCACTTTCTCCAACCCCGGTGGTTTCCCTTCGCGTATGCACGTTTCCCCCTTCTCCGAGACCGTCCGCATCCTCAACCGCAGGGTCAAGCCCCGGGAAGTCAAGAGAGGTCGAATCATCCTCAACCTGAAGGTCATTGACAAGCCAGGAAGAGGCGGCGCAGCAGCAGGAAGTAGGAATATTACAGCGGGACGCCAAAACATCCCCTCCCGCAATCGCATCATTGGGAAAAAGGGAGAGGCTCCGTACAGACCTTTCCAGCCTCCTCTGAAGATGTTGGGCTTCCCAATGTATGGGAAGCCATTTGGGCTGCAATGTGGAGGCCCTCTGCCTTTCCACGCCCACCCAGGGTCACGCTCCAGCACAGCAGCCAGGAACAGCCACACCTCTTCCTCTCAGTACCAGTCTCCTCCCTCTCCTTCCACCTCCAGCGGCTCCGAAGGAAAATCTCCCACAGCCTCAGCTGCACAGTCCCAGTCCACCACTGCGGCTTCTCCCTCCAGCCAGGATCCCAAGCCCAGCAAACCTCACGCAGAGACCCAGAAGTCCCCCCACAGCACCAAGCACCCGGCTCCTGCCACATCCTCTGATGCAAACCTAGCAGTGCAAGCGCCGCCCGTCCTCCCCTCCTCACCGTCCCCTTCTTTAGAGGATGACAATGAGGAGGAGGAGGTAGAGGAGGGTGGCCTGGACCGAAAAAATCCTCGCCAACGCCACGCGAAACACCCTCCGCCCACTACTCCCCCCTCCGCCTCCCCTGGTGACCAGAGCTCCGCCCCCACTGAACCCCAAAGGGTGCCTGCTGAGGGAGACCCGGACTGGTACCCAGAAATGGCACCGAGCTGCAAGGACGTCGTGGTCACCGACGTCACCACCAACCTCGTCACCGTCACGATAAAAGAGTTCCCCTCTCCGGCCTCCTGCCCCGCCTCCCCCTCCGCTCTCCCTGAAAATGCCTCCTCCCCGTCCCCTGCCTCCGACATCCCCTCCCCAGCCAAGCCATAAGAGAGCAGGTGCTATGAAGGTGATTGCCATTGATGGTTAGAAAAATATCATGCCAATGTTGCCACTTCAGACCCTTCCTACCTTTTCCTGTAAAAGGTGTGTCCATAATGATGAAATGTAATGTAAATTTACATCACCCAGCCATTGAATAGTGAAAAAAAGAGCATATTTTTGTTAAATAGAAGATATATAAATTGGAAAAGGGGGCAGCTTTCTTTCTTAAATTGCCATATTTTGTCCACTTGCACAGCACAGACTCTCTGAAGCGGACTTGGATGGAAACGGTGTTTGTTGTCGTTCACTCGCTCACTTGACACGTTGAGTGAATCTTGTTGATTGTAGCGCGAATGGAAACTTGTTTCCGTCTGGTGCTTTGGTTGAGATTTCATCAAACAAGTTGACACGTGTGAAGGAAACAAACGCTCTTCACTTCACATCCTCGCTCTACCTCAGTCTGTCGTACACGGCCAATGAGGTGTTGCGCCGATTTCCTGCCCCCCTCCTTCCCCGCCCGCCCCCAAGAAGTCCAGCTTGTCAATGATAAAAGAGGTGGTGTGTTTTTTTTTGCACTTAACACAGCTGGACTTTCATATATTGCATCAATACATTGAGGTAATTGCAATGCACTTGACGACGTCAAAAAAAAAAATCCAACATATTCTATGTAGTTCCATCAATTTTTCAAGCCCCCCCCCCCCCCCATGCACATGCATACACAGTACATACAATATGAGTAAGTATTTACGATATGCACGCACAACCTTTAGAAGCTGCAAAAGAATATACAGAAAGTAGTTCTTAAGTTATTGTTTCCTCGCTGTCTCCCCTGCTTGCCTTTTTTTGTGTCACAAACCCACCACGTTCAGCAAATCTGTAAACGTCCACCAAGGCTCTAAACTGGTCCTGAATTCAGTCGGTAAAGATTTGCACAATATAATGTCAAGGTCTAGAAGGTCCCTGGGCTGAACACAGTAGTTGAGCTACACATTACAGGGGTTGGAGGACTGTGTGCATGTGTATCCAGGTAGCTTAGGCTCCTTAAAGTCACCGTTTGTCTGTTAAAGCCTGCTCCACACTAGAGGATTTTTAAATCGCAACAAACTAATGGCTTTTCCGGCGTTTCCACCGGCTCGGCACGGTTAAGTTGCGTTTCCACTAGTCTAGTGCCTGGTACCATTTTTTTTTTTAGTACCTGCTCTGGCGAGGTTCCAAGCGAGCTGAGGAGGTACTATGCGTGACGTCGCCTGACTGCCGGCCACTGATTGGTCAGAGTGCCGTCACAGGAAGAGACTTCTGACACAAGAATCAAGCCGAACAGTGCCGAACTGTAGATCAGTTAAAAAGACTTAACAATCCTCAAAATGTGGGTTAATGTCTAACAATTACCAGGGAAATGTCTAAAATCGGTCACAAAGGAAGTGCTGAACAAATAGTTTTAATGAACTGATTCTAATGATTCAGTTACCCTGAAAACCACTGCTTTACAAGTCACTAGTCACTCGTTTGTGGGTGTCGTGTGTAAAATGAAGTCATGTTCAGTGATGACTCCGTCCACGTTGAGTAGGTACTATTTTTGTTGTGGAAAACCAAATGATATGGCTAGTTATCCTCTAGTGGGGCAGGCTTTACCTTCCAAATTGGCAGGCAGAGCAAAGACCTTTCCACTCTCCCTGCCTTCCTTGTTTGTTTGTATGTATGTGGTTGGTCTTTTAGCTAACAGTGCTTTATTTGTATGTTTCTCAAGTGCTGGTTTCTAAAGAAATGGGATTGTGTAGCATGGCTCACAGTATCCTGCCACATATTTAAATAACTGGAGGAATGTAACCAGCCAAGACTTTTGCCAATCATGTGAGGCTAGACATCCTATTGTGTGTGACGGTTGGCGAGTACGTACTCCCAGCTGACGTGTACTTGCTATTTTGCCACACATTCCCATAGACCACCAGAGAAATCTTAAGGTGTAGGTGTTTACATACAGCACTGATGCATATTAGGGTTCTCGACACATTTTAGACCACATGGAACAAGAAAAATTTCATTTTGTATATTCAAAACAACAAAGCGACTGTCGCGATGAAGAAACTAAACCCATCATACACACAATGGTGTGCCATGCTCTTTGACCTCCCCAGACCTTGGCTCTTACTCTGATGTACCTGTGTTTTCAGTATTTAAAACAGCAAATTTTCCACATGTATTGCCTTATAGCTGCTCCATTCAACCCCAGTTACACTCCAGGTGATGTTTACCTCGTCAAGTCAAGTTCTTTCAAATGAAACAACAACTCTTCCTTATATCATAGCGTTAGCATGTTTACTTTATGTATTACTTAACCACAAACTGTAATAACTCTTGACTGTTAATGTCTCTCGAGTGCAGCGTCCTCTGTGTCATGGTCAACCACTGACAAGGAAGATGTTGCCTCCTTTCCTTGTCACGTGCTGGAGGGTTCTAGGTGTTGTCGATACAGTTTTCAATACTCTTCATAGGTTACAAAATGGAAGGATTTATTCCAGGACGGCAAAATCAATAGCGCAATTGATAAAAGTAAAGTGTTTTCTTCTTCATGGATTTGCTGCACTCTGGAATAGATTTTTCCATCTACTTTAATATCTTAAATGGTGGTTAGAAGTGACTTTCTTGCAGTTGGTAGATGTGTAAGGTGTTAGGCTGCTATGCGCCAACAGTAAGTGATGTTTTCCTTGTTTTTCTTTCTCACACGGGGGTTAGCACATCTCAACTTTAGTGGCCTGTGTCTCAACCAAATAGGGCTCTTGATTTTGCTATTTGAATTTTGTAAGCTTTTATTGTTTTCCCTTTTTTCGATTTGTTTGTGATGTCATTTCGAGTGCTACGTTTATCTGGCGCAAAGGAAGGAATCCTTGTTTAAATGTGGATAAAGATGCTTCATGAACTGAATTGTGCCGTTTTAAGCTGTTTTTCTTCCCCCCCCCCCCTTCTTTTGTACTGTAATAGTTGTTTTTTAAAGATATGCATAATGATGTTAATGTGATGCTGTCCATTAAAAATGCCATATCTTATAGTCCAACTGCGATTTATTCATGTGTCGGGACAGTTTTTGTCTTGATTTGTATGAGTTTATGTACGTTGTTATTCACGGTAATGGCAGCGATGACGAGGTGGAGGATAACGATGACAGTGAAATGTATCTGAACTTCTGAAGCATGTTTTGCAAAAACCTTATTGTACAGATGATGATGTATTGGGTGTCATGTTAACCATTACTATTGTTGCTTTCTGTGTGTTTCTTGTACAAGGCTTTTAATTAAAAGCTCTGAAAAAGCAGCTTTCTTCTCCGTGGCGTTTTCATTTAGCGTCTCATATAGAGCTGAATTACTCTAATAATTGATTACTAAATGAATCGTCAACTAAAGTAAAAGTATCTTACCAGAAAAGTGTCTGACATTTATTGTACTTACGTATTAAAAGTAATTTATTGATATAAAAGGTACTTAAAGTATTAGAAGAAAAAGTATTTAAACATAGTGAGCAATTACAATTTTGAATATGACATTTATTGTGGCTTCTTAACAATAAAAGCATAATAATAGGTGCAGACAAACAACATTAAAAATGTGTCTTCTGTCATGAATGGTGACAAGCTCTCTCTCTCTCAGCCTTCCTCTATGTACTCCTGTTTGAAACTTTTTGGAACTTCTGTGGAGCTTCTAGACGTCACACTGTATTTTAATTCAACTTGGAGACGAAATCTGCGCTTTATCTGCGGGAGCTCGCTAGCTCACCGGTTGACCGCTAAGCTGACAGCTGAGAGGTAAAACACCTGATAGCTGAAATCCAGCGTCCTTAGTGTACAACAGAAACCCGGAGACCAGCGCCTCGGCGTCGGACACGGTAAACAACGAGCCGCTGGTGTGTTTTAAGTCCACTTGGAGCCGAAAATCTGCGGCTAACAGTTGAGCGGCTAACAGCTCGTGCCGCTAAAAACTAGCGACAACAAACTGGCATTACGTCACCAACTCAACTTTTATTTTGTAATAACGAGTAACGAAGATGGTTAAGGGAAATATATCGGAGTACACGTACACATTTTATTTAGGAAATGTAGTGGAGTAAAGGTAAAAGTTGTCAGAAATATAAATAACGAAGTACAGATATTTACAGTAACGAAGTATTTGTACTTCGTTACATTACAACACTGATTAAGTCGTCCATTTCTTAAGAACATCGTCTCCTTCGTTTCTATTTGGATTTGTCTGAACCTCATTTCTGGGGAACTAGGTTTAGGACTAAGATTTGAATTGTTATGGTAAAGGTTAGGGATAAAAACTGTGCTCACCTGTGTGTGTGTACGGGTGTTTGTGTGACATTAAAGTGCTTTTTTATGGGTCAAGAAGACCTGGTTATAGGGTTTGGATGATAGTTAAGGTTAAGGTAAGGGAATAAGGAATGCATTAGGTCAGTAACAGAGCTAACAAAAAACGTGCATTAAACCTTAACAGAGATTTAAAAGAAAACACAAGAGAAGCTAAAATGCAGTATTTAGCTGTGAGAATCTGCTTTATTATCATGGGAAACATCATTCACCCTAAAAAAGCTGAGCAAGACCTTCATGGTTGTTATATAATATAGGTCAGAACTCTTCTCTCCTGCTACTAACAAGTCAATCATCCTAGTGCTATTTCTAAATCCCCCCCACAAGGAGGCACTGTTGATGCATCCACACACACACACACACACACACACACACACACACAGCAGTGGAGCCTCTGTTTCCAGAGGGATTGTGTGTGAAGGCCAGGGTGACGCTGGGGGTTATCATCATGGCCTGGTCCATTCATCTGCGTGAAATGTTGATGAGATGAATCGCCGCAAATGTTTGCTTCTAAGAGCTTTATTCTTTTCTGCAGGCAGTCTTTTGTGCACTGTTCAGGTACTTGTAATGAATGTGAAAAAACAAAACAAAACAGAGCGATAGATGGAGATAAGTGGTAGCTGGTCCCTTTTCTCCCTCCTGCCTCATCCTCTCAGGCAGGATATAATGAGCTTGTGAGCCAGGTGGAAGCAAACAGCCACAGTGTTTTCATTCGAGTGGCCTATATCTGTGTGTGTGTGTGTGTGTGTGTGCAACATCAACCACCTCTCAGGATTAATCCACAATCTGGGCTCCTGGTAACTGCATTATGTTGGGTGTATAAGCTCAGTTTCAAACCATGCGACGTACCTATTGAGTTTTAATGGAAAAGAGCATGTTCACATTTGCACTTAAACTGGATTAATGCGGTCTAAAATGGATAAAGAGGATAAAGGGATTTTCAGTACGAGGACGTTCCTTGCAGAAACACATGACATAGACGACACTGGGTCGTTTTCCACTCTAAAATCCCCATAGGAGGATTTTAGGTTTGTTTATTTTGGACATGCAAAAGGTCAAATATAGAAATCAGCCTTTCAGAATAAGACCAGCGTCTGCGAAGCACTGCAGTAAACAAGACATGGACACTTTAAATTCACTCTTTATGGGGCTTTATCTCATCATCTGTTTGATGGATTGTGTGGTGAAAGCCAGAAAAGACATTTTTGGTACCTGATGGATGAGGTTGACATTTTTGGTTTCGGGAAGACATATAATGTACATTTAATATAATAGCTGTCATACATAATAGCTGTTAAAGTCTGTACAGGCCTTTGTGTCTCCCTCAGGATGTGGTTTTATTATTAACTTTGAACATTTCATCCATCCATCTATCCATTAATCATCAGTAAAACGTATATCGCTTAAAGGTTTACTGGAGGAAGCTGAACCTGCCAGTGTGAGAAAGACAGGCTAGATGCATGAGACACAACCATTCACACTCTCATTGACACCTACAGTCAAGTCAAATTAGGCGTCTCCAACTCAAACAAACCGGGGGCCACAGGAGCCTTCAAGTCTGGTCAGGAGGGGGCTAAAAAAACAACTTGCTCAGTCACGATATTCCATCATGATGCAGCAATAACGACATTGGTGATGATATTTCATCCATCCATCTTCTACCGCTTTATCCTCCACATGAGGGTCACGGGGGGAGCTGTGCCAGTCTTAGGTGACATAGGGCAATAGACGGGGTCACACCCTGGACAGATCGCCAGTCCATCACAGGGACACATATAGAGACAAACAACCGTCCACTCACACATTCACACCTATGGTCAATTTAGAGATAATTGATAATATTTCACATCATTTCAAATTAAAAGTGTTTGTTTTGTTAAGCAACTCACAACGGAGTATTAGAGTCAAACAACAAAGAAGAAAAGTCTTAATATTATGAGAATAAAGACGTAATAAAAAAAGAGATCATTATTTTATTTAATTTTAAAATTTAAATGCTCTGCGTTCATCTTGTTGCAGGTTGCAGCTGATCGTCTTTGCTTGGTTAATAATGACTTTATTCTTGTTAATATTATGACTTTATTCTCGTAATGTTACAAATTTTTTAATATTATGACTTTATTCTCATAACATTACAACTGTTTCTAATATTACGACTTCATTCTCATAATATTTACGACTTCCTTAATATTACGACTTTCTTAATATAACGACTTTATTCTCATAACATTACGACCTTTTTCTTGTAATGTTACGACTTTTTAATATTAATATTATGACTTAGTTCATTAGTCAACAGTGTAAATGAGCAATAATAACCTAATTTCCACCAATTTTACTTGTTAATGCTAAATTAGAACATGCAGAACTATTAGATGGAAGGTGCATGCTGCCATTAGCATTTAGCTCAAACATGCTAACATGCACAACTACACACTTTTTTTTCTTTTTGAACCAGAGCAGTTTTTGATTTATTGAGTGTAAATAGTGGGTGTGAAGGTCGAGAAGCTCTTTTGAAATATTGCTGCACAAAGAGGCTAGAATTCATTCCCAGGCTGACTGACGCAGCCACGCTCAGATTTTTCCTTCTTGGTCGTTTCACTTATGAGTTATAAGACTCAGCCTGTGCTGCACTGTCTCTGTTTCTTATGAATCAATGTCTGAAGTAAACTGTCTGATAAGAGTGAGTTATCCGCCCTGTGAAGGAAAAGTTTTGAGTGTTTGGTGAACAAGGCCACAGAGGAGGTCAGGGTCAGGTATTTGGCATCGGGGGAGGGTTTCAGTTAACAGCGCCTCATGGGTGAAACACATTTTCTTCTCCACCTACTCAATCCAGAAACTGTAGGCTCCAAAGAGCTTGTCTGTCTTCTTCTCCTCTGCAATCTCTCCTCTTCATCACTCTCCCCCTCACTACATTGGCTGTGAACCGTGATGGAAATTACACCAAGTGTGTCCAGTGATTGAAATGAGCAGTAATGAGTTCATATGTATGGGATGTTTCTTAACCCTTTAACACCTAACCTTCAAAATGTCCGTTTTGTGTGCTTATTTTAACTATAAAAAGGAGCAGAGAATGTCCTGTAATAAGTGCTTTTGCCCATTTTTCCAGAATAACATCCAATCTCTGGCAGTTATGTAGAATTTAAAATACTGTTTTAACAATTTAAAATCACGAACAACAGAGTTTCCATGTTTAATTTGAACAGCATAACACATTTACAAGAATATATATCTCAATGTGCAAAAGAGGCAAAAAAATGGAAACTATGTGCAGGTGTTCTTCCCACTGTCTCCTCTCTGAGGCAGATTCTCCGGCTTCTTGAAAGAGCGTGAGTTAAATTACCGTAATAACCACGCGTTGGCTTTGACGTTTGATTTCTCAGCTTTCAAAAACTGTTGGAATTTTTCCGATAGCACAAAACGTCGCGGAAACCATAGTGATGCAAAGTGTGCTTGTGCAAACGTGTCATCAGCAATATGCTCGGTTTTAAAGGGTTTAAATTCAATCTTAATCGATCTTAAACCATCTTTATCTGTTTCATTCTAGTGTTTGTTGTGTTTGAGCAAACATTTACCACTAAAAGGTAGATAACTACTTTCCGTTTATGCTGACATAGCACGCTTTACTGAAATATGCAAGATCCTCAAATGAGAAAAGAACTAGAACTTTCCAGAACTATATGGGAACCCAGTTTTTAAAGATGGCAAACTATTGTGACCCAATTCCCAAAGTAAATCAGGGCAAGAGCAAATGTGTACACAGGGTGAGCTACTCATTTACAGCCACATCTCCAACACCTCATAAGAAATTAATTATAACTTTGTTTGAGGACCCCCAAAAAAATCTCGGTCCCGACCCAGTCTTTGGGCCTGGACCAGACAAAATGTTCTCACATAATAAAGGTTTGAATCAATGAATTTGAGGAAAAACTCCACAAAAACCCATGGTAGAAAGAATGGGAGAAACCTTGTTTACAAAGAGAGGGAACATAAAATACAGAAATGTAAAATGTAGAAAATAAGGGGAACATAGTAACAGACGCTAATACAGAGGCAGATAGTTATAAATGCACATAATGCATTCTTATCGCAACCCTTAAAGGTAGGGGGGAAGATCATTTTCTGCAGCATGTTTTTTTACTGGATAACCAATTAATTAATGCATGGTCACAAAAATGAATGAATCTGTGTTTGTTGCCCCGAAGAAAGGGGCATGGACCTTTGAATTCAGCCTGCACAAACAGTTTTTTCCAGGATCTCCAACCCTACCTTTAATCATCACAACTAAGTGCATAACCCTAACCCTAAAACCTGGTCTAAACCCTAAAAAGGCCATTTTTAAGGGGTGTCAGAATGTGAGGACCAGCCTAAAATGTCCTCACTTTCTTAGGTATATAAGTTGTTTTGGTCCTCACAAAGATACCCATACAAGAACACACACACACACACACACACAGATTGATCCATCACCACCTCACTCACTCACTCACTCATCTCTCTGCTGCTCTGACTGACGCATGGCCACCGCCTCGCTCGCTCGCTCACTCGCTCCTCCTCTCCCGCGCGCGGTCCCCATGGTAACGCGCGGATGAGAGCAGCTTAGCAACACTGACACGGAGCCTCTCCTCTCCTCTGGAGCGTCAGACAGCGCGGTGCCACACAGAGCAGGACGGAGAGAGGAAAAGAGCACAGCAGCGCGTCTCGACAACATCTCCGCGTAAGTGGCTCGTTTTCTCAGCTCGGGACAAATGTGGGATTATTAGATAAATAGATAACGATCATGTTTGTGGTTTACAGGCTTCATCCGCGTGTCTGATTGTTGGCCATTGCTCTCTGTTGCTCTCCTCCGGGATCAATAAGGAAAAAAACAATAGGTTGTATTGACCTCCAGGTAGCGGTGGTTTTTCATCCGCAGTCATCATGAAGTTCATGGTGGTGCTTGTTGGAGCGGGCGCTCTGGCCTTCCTCGGCGCGGTCATCTGCATCATCGCCACGGTCGGTCCGCGGAAACGCGCCGCGCCTCTCGACGACAACGGCACGCTGACATCGGAGACGCTGCTGCAGCCTCTGGATCAGCTGGAGTCCGGATCCGTGGCTCACGCCGGGCCGCTGGGCGCGCTCCACGGCGCCGAGTCCTACGACGGAGGGAACGGACTCGGCGGCATGGGACTGGAAGTGCCCACTCTGAACGAGCTCAACCTCGGCGAGGAGACGGGAGGAGGCTCCGCGAAGCAGTTCAGCTTCAGCCGGTTGATCTGCACACCTGTACCCGTGGGAGAGTGTAACACCAAGGATCTGAGGCAGCGGCGGGAGCAGCAGCAGCAACAGCAGCAGCAGCAGGCGGATGAGCCGCTGTACGGAACCGGGGATGAAGACTGGAATTATCTCCGCACCACCGCGGAGGAGCTCCGGCAGACGGTGCTGCAGCAGAACGACCAGATCCTCATGGACCAGAGGACCATCAAGGAGCTGACGGGGAAGCTGGGCGAGTGCGAGAGCGGCCTGGAGGACGACAGTAACATCCCGGAGCGCAGCATCGGCGCCTGGAGCGGGAATCGGCGCGTCATGGCCGGAGATGATGTGAGCTCCTCCACCGCGGCGCAGCTGCAGACGGCGCGCGCTGTGGAGGAGCTCGCGAGGGCCATCATGGAACTGAAGGACCGCATTGAGAAACTGGAGGTAAGTGAGTCAAGCGAGTGCAAGGACGATAACAAAACTTTTTTACCAAAAAAAAAAAACCTGTTGTTCCTGCTGTGATCCAGATTAGTTTGACAGCAGGAGATTTGGACAAAAGATGATGAATGAGTCACAGACCTGACTCTGGCACTCTCAGAATTTCTTATTTTACTCCAACAAATTATACTAGAACAATATAAAATTATATAAATGTTAAGAGCCACAAAAAACAGAATAATGATAGGTTTTAAATATGCAATATATAAGAAATCAGGTGTTATTAAGACACAAAATGAGCATGATACTCATTTTAGTTTAAGCAAACAAATGAAAATACTGACTCCAACATGTATATTCACAATTTACATTCAAGGGCCACAAACCCTGTTTATATCTGTTTATTTCCAATAATATATGTCCCATCACAATTATCCTGACTTAAATAAATGTGATTCATGGTATTTTGTTATTTTAGATTCTTAAACTCCAGCAGGCGTTGCTTTCTGTCTTTAGTGGAAAAATAATACGCTAATAAGATCATGATAAGGCATATTAAAAACATAAATCACATGCACTGTATGCTGTGAGCCAGACAGGATTTCCAAGTCACTCACATGAAATATTCATGTTTTTCTCCATTCCCATCACATGTGCCTGTAACTCAGGGAAGGGACTAGTTTAAATTCTACATGGATACTTGCTATTGTACATATTTTCCATTATATCACCGTCGTGATCTTTCTGTGACGTCCCCCTCTCACCGTCACCTCACTTCTTATTCGACTCACACTCGTGACACAGGCACTCTGCGTTTCCCCGCGCGCTCCCTCCAGTAGACCCAAGGGAAATCTTTCCACCTGCTGTCTCTTACCACCCTTCAACCTACACACACACCCTCTCTCCCTGTTGTGTCAGCCTCTCGCCTCTACCTCCGCATCCAAGGGCGATAAATAAAAGATGAAGCTGGACAGGAAAGAGGGTGGTGTTGGTGGTGGTGGCGGAGGGGTAGTTTGATACTTAGCCCTGGTGTGCATGCATGAGCTGAGATTGAGACTACACACACAAACACACACACACAGCTGCATCACTACATGAACACAGTCAGTTACAACATTTGTCTCTGTCAGTGTGAATTTATGACCCGCACGTCAACATCCAGTCCTGCCTCAGCAACTCTCTTGATATTATATACTGTATCGCCCTCGCAGGCGTCTCATCCTCCAACACCAGCCTCTCTCACTCTCTCTCTCTCCTTCTTTACTGCTGCCTCACCAGCGACTCCTGCTCCTCATACTAACGCTGCCAGAGCTGATCTATACAACCATCAATACAACACCTCTCACTGTGCTTCTGCTCCAGTCCTATACTTACTTCCCGTCCTTTCAGTTTAATTTTACAACGAACAAAGATGAGTCCATCGTGTTATGAAGTGATAGTTCAGGGTATTTTTGACACTTTATAGACAGCGCTGCCTGAGCCAGCATTAGACACGGAAAACTGAGACACCAGGAAAAACACATTGAACAAAAGTAATATCTGCTTAAAGGTGAATTCTCGCGGCTCCTTCTAAATCAAACCCTAGTTCTTTTGCCCGGAAAGTCTGGTTCGTTTGGGGGGACGTGTGAACCGAACTCTGATCCGCAGAAAAGAAGCAAACTCTGGTCCACGCCTAAAAACATAGGTCTCGGTTCGCCTCAAGTGAACCAAACGCAGGAAGCGGACTACAACGCAGGGCATTGTGGGTAAACACAACCAAAACATACGTGTGCGTAGAACGATAGCCGGGAGAAATGGCTGAGTCCATTGTTGTACCCCCAATCATACCGAGTCTAGCGGAGACTATTAGGTTAAAACTTCTCACTCCATCGCTCCAAAGTCCATTGAGAAAATCTGCGTTTTTAAGCTCCGCGCCACAATGGAGAGATCGTCTTACTGCTGCCCCGTTTGGCAAGTACAGTATGTGTTGGAGCGTAGAAAACAATCAAAACATTTCAAACACCCAAGTCACAGAACAACACGTTTGAAGTCCACTAACGGAGGCAAGCAGTGGATAAACGACTCACGTGTGCCGTCCTGTAAAATTGCTGATTTTCTGTATGGACTTTGGTGTGGGGTGAGCAGAGCGGCCTCACAAAGTGACACAAACTTGTCGAACAGTGAGATAAAGTGCTAAAGATATCATAGTATGCATTTTAATTAGTGGCCATAAACTTTCCTTATAAGTGTCATTTTCACTGTACTGATCTTTGTTTCCAACCAAACATCAGTATAATTATTGAATTGGAAACCAGCCCAATACATCTGTGTAATTTATCTTCATTAAATTCGGATAAAGTCAAAATTTGCATCATAACATCCAGCACACTTAGATGTTAATTAAGCCAACCTTTAGATCTTTAGTTTTTCATTGGGGAGGGGAGAAAATGTATAAAAGAGACTCTCAGAGCTTCTAATGACATTGAAAGACGCACACATGCTTTTTCATATGAATATAAATACATGTGGGAAATTGGGTTTCTAAAATCCTAATTCGTAGATGTAATAAAGCGGGTGAATCAAAGAAAGGCAATGGAAATAAAAAGGGAGTGAAATGAAGGGGTAGTGCTATAGACTGTGTCAATCCTCTCAAAGGCTATTGATTTAATAAAGAAAAATACAAGAATATTTTACCTAATAACCTCATAACAATAGCCCTCACATTACTATCATAGGATAGTATTCTTTTAATATGTTTGGAAGTGATTTGAGTTCTTGATTAAGTCTTGGAAGAACTGAGAAATCACAGGGCCAACATCTGTGGACTGATGTTATCATAAATATGTGATATCACGGTTTAGATATTTCATTAAAAGATAAAAAATGTCAACGCTGGTGCTTCAAAAGCCGAGGGATGACCAAAGTTGGTGGAATCTATCGTCATGATACCACACATCTGTGCAAAATGTTAAGAGATGTTTGGGGGGGGAAATAGAGACTTTCATGCATGAACACTGTGGCCAAAACAAGGTTTTTATTGAAACTTAATTGATATGCAGTAAAGGTCAGGTGAGGGCAGAGGAAAAATAATGAAGTGTTTTGAATTCTACCGGAATAATTAGAAGCACAAAAACACAGGCGAGCACAAACAGATGCTCTCATAAAGTAGACTGAGGGCACTAAAACTAATACACACAAGGAAAGTGAGGTAAACTGAGCACAGGTGAACCACATCAGACAAAGACAGGAACTCAATGGAGACACAAACAAAACACTTTAAACCAAATGGAGAAAATTAAAAGTGTTCAAAACACAAACAACTCAGATTTTCATTCAGCACAAAAATCACCCAAGCATGGAATCTTTTACCTCCCGGCCAGGCTGATTGCCCTCAGCTGTGGGAGAACACAGGTGCAGCCAATAACTCCTGATTAAGAAACTGTGACCTGGATTCTGGATTCTCTGTTAGTAACAAAAAGCAAACATAAGTAATCAACATAAAAGGGAAAAAAACACAACTGGAAAAAATCTAGCCAAATAAAAAAACCCAAATTAATGAATTGCAGAGAAAACAAATGTCCAACGTTTCCTTTTGCACTACAGGGCTGCGACCATTGATTATTTTCCTCACTTTCATTCAATTAAATGATTCATTGGGTCCATAAAATGTCACAGAGAAGCTTTTGTTGTTTGCAGTGCAATAACTGTGATAAACCAACTACAGTTAATATAAGTGTGAGGAAGTTGGCTATATAGTATTTTTTTTTATAGTATATATATATATTTTATATATATATATGTAGTTTTATTAATCATGTATATGTACATGTCTGATGATGAGACTGAAGAAAAACGTCCTGCTCTGGCTGGACATTAACCCTTTAACACAGATTATTTAGGCTGCTTTTATCCATTACTATGTTAAAACGTATATACAGAGGCTATAAGAATGTGCACTACTATAGAGTGTCTTATATCCTTTTGTTTTCCCGGTACAACTTATAGTCAATCTGATGACATGGTTTTTTGTTTCCATTTTCACCAACTATATAAACACACCTGAGCAAAAAGTACTCAAATTTTTAAAAATCCATTTCGCACAGGTTGGCTCGTTTGTATGTGACTTCTGCACATGTATCACTACAAAAAAAAAATATGCGATATAAAATGAACCATAATTTGACTCAACAACACATAATAAGGTGATGTAACCTATAAACACACACACCTAGAATTGTTCTATTCTATTCTATTCTATTCTATTCTATTTTCTAGTCTAGTCTAATGTGTGTACATATATATATATATATATATATATATATACATATACACACAGTTCACTGGTGTAGAGAAACAAAGAAAACCAGTATAAATTAACATTTTAGAGGCTGAAATAAAATAAGAAAACCAACATTGTTCAGATAACCCGTCGGCTGTCTTTACTACTGCTACTACAAAGAGCCTTATTTCACTACTTTACCAACTCCCACTGCTTCTATTGTAAAAATAGAAGCCCCCCCCCCCCCCCCCCCCCCCCCCCCCCGCTGATTTCCATTAAGAAGTTTGTGGTTTTCACTGCATTTCCTTTATGATCTCATCATGTACTTCTCGGCTCTCGGCTGCAGGCAGAGATCGGCCCAGCTGCCCTGAACCTCACCGACACTTCCACCAGTACAAGTGGCAGCAGCAGCAGCAGCAGCAGCAACACCGGCAGCAGGAGCCCGGTTGGTAACACTGTCAAGGCTCCTCTTCCTCCTCCTCCTCCTCCATCTGCCAGCAGAGCGTCCTCCTCGCCTCCAGCACCTGCACCAGCACCAGCCGGCCACCGCCCGGCCTCGCCCGCGTCCCCTGCCCACAAACACCCATTGAAGGTTTCGCCCGGGCGCGGGAAGGGCACCTGGAGGGTGGAGGACCTGGAGGGGGAGCTGGAGAGGAAGATAAAGATGCTGGAGAAGGAGCGTCAAGCCATGAGGAAAGAGACCCAAGGTCAACACGAGAAGATCAATCACGGCATCGACACCGTCAACCACCGCGTCACCGAGCTAGAACACAGTGAGTTTGCGTGTGATTTATCTGTGTTGTTGATAGAGTTGACATTTAAAAGTGGCAAACGAGAATCTTAAAGGTCCAGTGTCAAAGAAATAGTGCCATCTAATGGTGAGACTGCAGAATGCAACAAACAAATGCCCCGTGGCACTAATCCATCTCCTTCCTGAGCATGTTGGGATTAGCATTTCCCCCTTCCTTGATTCATGCGTCAGGTTTATGTCAGCAGAGCTATTTGCGTACCAAGCTTCTACGTCTACACAGAAGATGGCGACCGCTGTAAAGCAAGACCTAAAGTTCATGTAAAAGGCTTATTCTATAGCTATGGAGTGATTATATACTTTTACAAACATGCTTATGCGTAGTACATTCAAATTCTGACCGTAAAGCCTCGATTTTCGCCATTTATTGTTATTCTCATGATGGGAATTCACAGTGATCACCTTATTGTGAGTGCAAATCTTCCCATTCCTAGTGGTGGACAAAGAGACATATGGATGGACCTAAAGTACAGAGAAGGGCACTGACCACAGCATCAATGACATGATGGGAGCACAGCAAGAGTGGGCTGACGTGAAGTTTTAATGAGTAATGTGAGCAAACTTGTCATCACAGCAGTGGAGATAAGGCTGCAAGTTAGTTAATGAGCTCTGTAGGTTGGAAAATGTCAAACAGGGATAGCAGGTGAAAGTAAAAAAATGAAAGTGCACAAAGTAAATGAAACGGAAACCCAAACTAATTTGCAGTACTTGATTGGAACATGTAAATCTTCACTATTCTAGGTGTTCGTGTCAATGATGGAGCTTTTCGGGGAAACGGTAATATGGTTTGGAAATGTCACATTGGATTTGAAAGTGATTAGTTTGTGAAATGCATCTGAAATCAATAGAAACGAGAGCGCTAATGATTCTCCCAAATCATTCTCCCAACATCTCCAACTGTCTCCATGTCCTCACAGTCTCAAGATTCACACGCCGGCTTCAAGTTAGAAAAGTTGATCATTAGCTGTAACAGGCACTGTGTGGGCATGTGTGCACAGTGCAAATACCAGTGTCCTTGCAAACCACCCCCCACCTGTGGTCTAACTGGTTTTTCGTCTCCATCGTTTGTGTCTCCAAAGCTCTGACAGAACCACCCTTCCCTGATGGATTTGTCCTCTCCTTTCCCATGCGGACGGACTACATGTACGGCCTGGTGAGAAAGGAGATCACTGAGATGTACGCCTTCACCGCCTGTTTGTGGTTGAAGGCCAAAGAAGGAGGCATTGGAACCCCCTTCTCCTACTCAGTGCCTGGGCAGCCTAACGAGCTGGTGCTGCTACAGGGAGTCCACAATCCTGTGGAGCTGCTCATCAACGACAAGGTATGGGGCCTCGGGTCCTTCCTGCAAGTGGGTTAAAGACAAATGAGGTGCAGCTGGAGGACTTGGGGAGGGAAAAAAAGGAGTGTACAGTTATGAAAGTGCATATATTATGAATGGGATTCTTGTGCTAAATAAGATTTCATACCCTGCAGGTCTCCTCATAATTACTCTGCCATGGAAATCATTACAACCTTAGTTTTGTGTTCCGTGTGGCTTTTTGACATTAGAGGGTTAAAATGAGCAATAAACAGATGACACGCACACATTTGAGGGGACAGTTCATATCATCTTGTTATTGTTTCATTAAGTATGATGGAAACACCCAGTTACACTCGTGGCATGTTACCACTTTTTCATGTACAATACGGATTTCACAAACCCGAGCAAACGGAGTAATTTGTAGACGTTTTAGACTACGAAGCTGTTAACACCACACAGCCATTTCGAGCTATTCCTTAATTCTTCAAATGGGCAACCATAAATATTCTTCTCACGTAAAGAGGAAATAAACAGCCCCACAGCATGACTCGGCTAAATAGTTTTTGGTTTAATAAAGTTAAGTCTGTCTTTGGGACTTCACTGTGAATGGCCCATTTATCCACCACTGTGGAATGTAAGACCACTGAGTGTAAGTCGCCACATTAATGGGGATTATTACTCTGTGTTTTTAACATTTATGCATGTCCGCTGCGACTTTTGACAACTTGCTTCACCGTCCCACAGTGTGCCAGCGAGTGAAGCTGAGTGTCTGCCAATAACTCTCTCAGTTTTCTGGACAAGAAGCTCTAGGAGCCACTTTTAAAATGGCCGTGTAGACTCTTCTGGGTCATTCCTTCCTGAATGATTTGACTATTTGCTTTTTAAAAAGTAAAACAAAATGTGGATAAAAGGCTCCGTCCGTCTGTCCCCATCTTTTGCGTAAAGGAGGGGCCTTAAGTCGAGCTATGGTTTTAGCCGTGGTTGTAGCTTGACGACGATGTTCAGTTGTTCCACTCTCCTTGTCGCAGTATACAAGTACTAATGGGGAATTGATTTATTGAATTAGGAGTGTGTGACTTTGCTACACGACGTGGTGATACGGCAACTTACTTGCTTGTTAGCATCAAGGTGCTTTCTGGTTAAGCTTGTGGCTAGTTGTTAGCATGTTGAGTTGTTAGCATGTCAAGTCTTCCTACCATTTGTGAACTTAAATAGTTCTAGAGTCCAAAAAATGTGAATTTCACAATTTTTGTTGCTGTTGTCCTATTTTTCGTGTACTGGATTTGACTTGACTTAAATTCAAGTTTAAATCCAATTTAAACTCAATTTAAAATTTAAATTTAAATTCAAGGTAAATTCAGTTTCGTACAGTTTCAGTACTGCAGACTGCTTATAAGTTGTCTAAGTTGTTGTAGGTTTTTGTTGAACTAACACAAGAATTTTGTTTTCAAATGTCATGTAAATGTGGAATTTTGCCTCACATACTTGTGAACTTCCTCACATTTGTACTATTGATGTAAAAGGGTAAAACCATTTGCCCAAATGTGAGACTGAAACATTACTCTCTGTACGGAATGTAGAGAATGTGGAGCCACGGATTTGCAGAGAGCAGGCTGAATGTTGATTAGGGTTTATTTGTCGTGCTTCTTTTTCCAAGCTCTATTAACCAAATTAAAATGTTACTGGGCGAACAGAATAAAAAAACTGTAATTGCACCTGCTTTTGAAAAGGAAGGATTACGAATGGTGCTATTGAACATGACGTTGATTAATTCAGAGTAGAACAAACACAAAAAAGGAAGATTAAATTTTAATTAGATTTTGATTTAGCACAAACAGAGCTTTTATTTTTGATCCTATACTTTTTTTTTCTCCAGAATAAGAACCGAAAACAAAATGACAAAATGATGAAAGAGTCAGAGAGAAATCCATGAGGCACGACACAGAGGCAAGCTCCCCGCAGCAGCTGTTGTTTTATATTGTACTTTCCTTTTTTAGTGCTTACGCTTATAGAGCCCATGGCAGAGAGGAGTGCAGCGGCGGTGGGAACAAGATTGAGATTGTCCACGGGAATTATTTTTGCTGACATAAGCCACCAATATGTCAACATTCTGTCTGAGATACACACACAAGCACATGCAGGCACACACACACACAGGTTTGCACAGCTTTCCTTTTCAGGACTCTGAATGACTTCCATTCATTTGGACAGCCTATAACCCTGGATGAATATTCCTAGTCTCAACCATAACCAGTCAATGCCTGACCCTAACCCTAACCTTCACTGAGTTTGAAGTCACTCATAGCCACCATGGTCTCATCTCTTAACTGTAGGTGGCGCAGCTTCCTCTGGCCCTACCACAGGACGAGTGGCAGCACATCTGTGTCAGCTGGACCCTGAGGGACGGTGTGTGGAAAGCTTACCAAGGAGGGAAGATGAAGGGCAGGGGTGAGGGACTGGCTGCCTGGCATCCCATCAAACCAGGAGGAGTGCTCATACTAGGACAGGAACAGGTGAGATTTATGTATGGTGGATGTAGTGATGGATGGATGGACGGACAGACGGATGGATGGCAGACAAACTAAACTATGTTGATGGACGGATGGCAGAGAAATGAATTATGTGGATGGACGGATGGATGGTTGGATGGATGGCAGATAAATTAAATTATATTGATGGATGGATGGATGAGAGATAAACTAAATTATGTTGATAGATGGATGGATGATGGATATATTGATGGACGGATGGCAGAGAAATTAATTCTGTGGATGGATGAGAGACAAATTAAATTATGTTGATGGTTGGATGAATGAATGGATGGATGAGAGACAAACTAAATTCTGTTGATAGATAGATGGATGGCAGAGAAATGAATTATGTGGATGGATGGGTGAGTGGAAAACTAAATTATGTTGATGGATGGATGGATGAGAGACAAACTAAATTATGTTGATAGATGGATGGATGGCAGAGAAATGAATTATGTTGATGGATGGATGGATGGTTACATGGTCAAGTGGAGATAGAGAGAGCTGTTTAAAGAACGCACCAAAGCATTTGATCAGACAGAGACAGTGAGAGAGAGAGAGAGAACACTAAGGATATCACCGCCGCTCTTTTTCATGGGTGAGACTCTGTAGTTACATAACCATTATGAAGTCTGTCCCCTGTGGATTCAAAAGAATGACCCAAAGATCGTTCTGCATCTCATTGCTCATGCATAAAGGATTAAATCAAACAGAGGCATGCTGCAATGATGCAGCAAGACTTGATACTGTGGATATTTTCTGTAGATAGATAGATAGATAGATAGATAGACAGACAGACAGACAGACAGACAGACGGACAGATAGAGCCATGTTTCCATTGAGTGGAATGGTTGGTTTGGTACAGGACAGTCAAATAACCAGCCCCATACCATTCCATTTTTTGGCACCCTTCCCTTGGAGTACCAGTACAAAGCTTGTCTTGTTGAGACAAATAAGTCAAGGTAAGCCTGACCCAGGGCTTTACCAATCCAACCCGTACCATACTGTACCAAACCAAACTGTACCATGGCGGACACACAGCATAACCCTTCATTTTCTCCATCTCTCCCTACCCAAGGATACATTGGGTGGACGTTTTGATGCCTCCCAGTCCCTGGTCGGTGAGCTCTCCCAGTTCAACCTGTGGGATCGGGTGCTGAAGCCGGCAGAGGTGACCGCCCTGGCTGAGTGCAGCTCCTCGGCACTTGGCAACATCGCCCCCTGGACCGACCATGATGTAGATGTTTATGGTGGCGCAACCAAGGAGTCCCTGGACCCCTGCCACGCTGCCCAGAGATCCAATCCTCCCAGCCCGAAACAGTGAAGGGCCACTGGGAGAAGTGGGCCACGCGATGGCCGGGTTTGAAATGTCGATTTAAGAGTTGATTCAGGAGCTTAAAGGCATATCATATTGGACATTACAGTATATTTATTTGGCGGTGGTTGGAGACCTTTATGGTGGACAGTGAGATGCGGCTCCCAGGCCGTTCAGAGTTGTGTATCTGTTTTGTGTTTTTGTGTTGGTGTTCACACTTACTTCTGCAGTGAGTTTAGTCACAGGATCACCATAGTGGAGGCTGCATGGAGGATCAACTTCTGGCATGAATGCGACAAATGTGGAAGACGTCCACAAGAGATGATTGACTTGGCTTTGGTTAAATGTACCAAATAATCAAATAACCAATAGTTGGGCCAGTAAACTATACATGGTTTTTCAGGAAGAGCTGGGTTTGAATGCAATTATGAAAGAACCTTTAATGATGCCATAGCTAAGCATTTTTCTTAATTTTACAAAAAAAAAAAGATTAAAAACTGTCTTTCCTCATGTCCAGCTGCTTAATGCTAAAACTGATTTAGGGGATGGTATCGTGGTAGCGCTGATTCCAGCACTCGGATGGGTTTTGTTGATTTTTATCTGTATATGATCCTGTTGAGTAACGTCTCTGTGCGTTTAAGTTTTCTATATTGCATACCATGATTTGGTAAAACAGTGGTCTTATAAATGTACAGTATATCGTGTATTGTATCTCTGCTAATGTTGTGCCAGTCTGCCCCCCCCCCCCCCCCCCCCCCCCCCCCGCGTAGCCTCTTACACAAATCACAGCACCGCAAAGTCGGGTTGCAGCATTTCTTTTGTTCGCAACTTTAACAAAGCGGCACCTGACCTCTGAAAACCAAGTACCACTCAAACACTGAAGCTGCGACAAACCTGAACAAGTCTGATGAAATTGTGACGTATCCTTGACTGTAATCCAGATGGAATGTAATTGTATGTGCATGACCAAGGTCATCTTCGCTGTCACGAAAGAAACAAGTGTCCCCAAACTGCCCCCGCACTCTGAAATGCACAGATGTCTTTTTGGTAATTCAGATCCTCACAGACGCCTGTACAGACGGCATTGCACATGTACGAGGTCAATCAATTCTATGATGCCCATCTTTTTAAAAGATCACCACAAAACCCTTCTGTTTTCTCGTTGGAAATGTTAAGCAAAGGCACCAAATACAACTAAGCAAACACATACAACACTGATTGTGTGTCCCTTTTGGGTGTTGTCGGATGTTGACGGATGTTTCCTGTTTCAAAAGCAGCTAATGCTTAGCGATAGACGGAAGGCAGCTAAGTGGAAAGACCGTGACGTGAGTGAAAGCAATTACATGTACAATGAAGCACTTCATGAATATATAGCTGCTGAAAAATACTGAGCATAATTAGAAAGAAATTGAATAGTGTTACAGTCATTCATCTTTCCAGCATAGGCATAGTCATATTGGATCTTTTGAATGGGTTGAGTCTCTAAAGATTTCTTCTGCAGAGAAAACAAAAAACAACAGACTGACTAAAGGAGACCAATGCAGAATCAAGTTGCTTAGTATTATTTTGAGCACAGTGTAATTAAAGCCAACAAAAGAGCTATGTCCCAAAACAGAGGCTTCTTCTTACTTTGAAGGTTGTCTTTAAAGTGCGTCCTGGCTGTACCAGGGTTCTAGCCAGGATTTTATTTTAGCGTAGCGGTAATGGCAAACAAGTGGGGGATTATTGAAAATGTAAGGAGAAAATTGGCCATTCTAAGGGGAACATTGTTCTTTTTACACCATATATTCTTGATGGGTAATGTTTATACCTTTGTATCTTGATAGTGTGTAACCAGACGGTCCAGGCGGCCCGGCCTTCCAGATATGGTTAATGTATGCTTACTGCATGATTAGCTCGCTCATGGGGAAAATGTAGGGTGAAAAGTATGGTGAAAAGTTGTAATTTGGCCATCCCGATTCCGTCCCATAACAACATTTTTCACATTTGATCTGGCATTATTACAAATACAGTCAAAATACCGTTAGCCGATACACTACCATACGCAAGCTAGAACCCTGCTGTACCATTTAGTAGACTTCAAATGAAGCTGAAAAAGTGTCAATTCTTGACCTATAGACCTATGATTTACCCTATCATCAGAGGAATACGGATTTAAATGTAAGTGCACATGGTAAAAGGGACCTCATTATTTACGTGACATCCTCTTCAGTAAACTCAATTATATTGTATCCGTCATCAAAACAAAGACGTAGCACAAATGTGGATACAAATAAACAAGCTGACAGAAGAATGTAGCGATCACGGCGATATAATGTAACTGAAAGAGCCGGCCAGTGTGGAGCATGAATTGGAATTCACTCTTTCATATATTTTCTTAAAAAGCAACAATTATCAAAAGTATCCCACACTAAAGAGAAAAAATCAGGCTTCAGAGCTACAGATTGACACTGTACTGTGTCGCACTGTAGCTCTGTTGCTATGGTGACAGCGAAGGATGGGCCAAGCTTGCGAGAGGGGGAAATTCTCCATAGACCAGACCGTCTAATTTTGGATCAACCTTTGTGGGCCATGTAGGCGGCGTCCTCCAAAGGATGCAGCCCCTGAATTGGGGCACAGCTGTAATTAGCTGTATATTAACATGTTTTTTTTTTTTATGTCATATTGTTTCTTCAGTTATCTGTGGACTCTGCAAAAAATACTAATGGGAAATGCTTCATGGTTTGTTTTCCTTCAGTTCATTACAAGTGCAAAATGGACATCATAGGAGTCGTCTCTGGACAACCTGCCCACTGTGAGGGTCGAGGGTTTGTTTCCCCACCAACTACACTGAACATGTACCCTGTTAACACTGTGCCGTGAAGTGAACTGTGGTTTAAATCGCACTCGGTGCTTCTGTATATTATTACCTCAAGACATCAGCCCGTTATGATTATGACCCAATTGTAAAGTGCCTGCCTGGGCTGACACGCCCCCTTTCTGCCCCTCCAAGAAAAAGAAAAAGAAAAGAACGAAAAAGATGAAATGTTTTAATGTTTTCTTCTTTGTCTTCTCTTTCATCTCTCTGTCACTTTCTCTCTTGCTTTTTGGTTGTTGAAGGCTTTGACAGTGTTTGCACTCGTCCTTATTTGCATCCTAATGGATTTTATGATATTGTGAAATAGGTGGATAAAAAATAATAAAGTGGTTATGACAACATCAATGTCTTCCCCTCTGTCTCTCTAAAGCTCGGTTTATTGAATTACACCTGACACAACTAAGCAACTACAGTGTTAACACACAAACACACACACACACACACAGGACAGTGAATTGACTTGCATTCATTTCCTTGAGGCCTACTCTAAAGACCCTGGTATACTCGCGCGTCAGGGCCCTGTAGTATTGGAATTCACAGGTGGCGGCTCACAGCTGAAAGGACCGCCGGGCAGAGGGGAGTCAGGGTGTCAAGGGTCGAGGCACGGATGACTTTCCTTGGCGACTACTTCTTCTATTGTTGAAATGTTTTTTTCTCTAAAGTGCGTCCTGGCTGTACCAGGGTTCTAGCCAGGATTTTATTTTAGCGTAACGGTAATGGCGAAGAAGCGTGGGATTAGAGTGTGGAGCTTTTGGAAATGTAAGGTGAAAATTGGCCATTCTAAGGGGAACATTGTTCTTTTTACACCATATATTCTTGATGGGTAATGTTTATACCTTTGTATCTTGGCAGTGTGTGTGATTGATAAAAATTTATAAAAATAAAAAATTGCTAAAGTTATCCCACTTCATAAAACTGGGGATACAAGATCATTTAATAACTATCGACCAATTTCTATTTTGCCATGTTTTTCAAAAATTTTAGAAAAACTGGTACAAAAAAGAATCTTATCTCATTTAAATAAACACAGCATTTTACACGAGCACCAATATGGTTTCCGGGAAAATCATTCTACAGATATGGCCCTCTTACAGCTGGTTGAAAAAATCTATACAGCCATAAATAACAATAAATATGCTTTGGGTATTTTTTTAGATTTATCGAAAGCCTTTGATTCTGTTGACCACACTATTTTACTTTCTAAGTTACATCGTTATGGTTTTCATGATATTTCATATATTTGGCTTGTTAATTATGTTTCAAACCGAGAACAGTTTGTTTATGTCAATGGTTGTACTTCTTCCAGAGCCCAGTTGACATATGGTGTCCCCCAGGGTTCCATTCTTGGTCCGTTATTGTTCCTTGTTTACATTAATGACCTTGCAACTGTTTCTTCCACGATGCTACCAATACTTTTTGCTGATGATACTAATCTGATTTTGACTCACAGTCACTTTGATTCTTTAATTAGTGAAGCCAATTCTGGCATTATTAAATTTTCTGAATGGTTCCAGATAAATAAGTTGACATTAAATGTAAAAAAAACAAATTTTATTATATTTACGGGAAAAAATAAAAAATATTGTAAATCCAGCGCTAAAATCACTATTGGGGATAATGATATAATCCAGGTTTCCTCCACCAAATTTTTAGGGGTATTAATTGATGAGAGGTTGTCATGGTCCGAACATATTAAACTTGTTAATAATAAAGTGTTGAAATCCATTGGTATCATCAGAAAAATTCGTGATTTCATATCTCAGGAAGTTTTAAATATACTGTATTATAGCTTAATTCATCCACATCTCAGTTACGGTAATATCGTTTGGGCTAGCACTTATCCTTCTAATTTACAGAAATTATTAATCGCGCAAAAGAAATTTGTTAGATTAGCCACCTTCTCTAATTATTTGTCTCCATCTGCCCCTCTGTTTAAGAATCTTCAGATAATGTCAGTCTACGATATTAATATACTTCAATCATGTGTATTTACTTATAAATATATTCAACTTTCCCACTTGCTGCCCAAATCCTTTCATGAATTCTTTACAGTTAACTCTCAGGTCCATTCTTATAACACCAGACAGACTGATAAACTTCATCCCCCTTTTTGCCGCACTACTCATACTCAGTTTTCTTTTGCTCACAGAGGCTCCATACTTTGGAATTCCCATCTTCATGTTGTTAAATTATCTTCATCCCTCAATACTTTTAAGTTAAGACTGAAAGCTTACCTGTTAAATCAAAGTTCCTAATAGTTTCTTTTCCAGTATATTTCCAGTATATTTGTCATTGGATCATTATCTCTTTACATGCTTATACACTCAGTTAAATACAATCATTTTATATTTATACATACCCATGTTTTTATTTCTGACTTCTTTGAGTGTCTGCTATAAAATGGCACTTGTATTGCTTCCTTTTTTGTTGTTATTTGTTGTTGCTTTCTCCTATTGTTGTTGTTGTTGATTTATCCTTTGAATGTGTATATTTCTTGGGGAGGTGCTTCTTATAAGCCCATGTAGGGTTTTTTAACCTCTCCTGCACTTACTATTCTTCTTTAATTTCTGTTTTTTGTAATTGTCGTTTTTTTTATGGTGCAAATAAATAAATACAAATACAAATACAAATTGATTGAAAATTAGTGCAACATTATTAACATTTTTTCACTTGCTTTTTCCCTTATAATATGTAGGTCCCCACAACATAAAGTAAAGTTGTCTCTCTGATTAAATAGTTGGATTACAAATATGTAACATGAGGCCGTGTGGTGTGTGTGTCGGTGTGAGACAATAAGGTGATTATTCATCAAAGAACCACATCTTTTAGGCAGACATAATGGTTTACTCATAGATTAGAACTGACAAAGTGTTGATTCGTGACCATTGATGTACCCACACACACACACACACACACACACACACACACACACACACACACACATTTCTTGGCGTTCAGCTGAACTGTGATCTGCTGTATAACCTCCACTGATGACTTTCTTATGAGGATGATGCTTGATTCAATTCCAAATCTTCCTCCATGACTAAAGCGACTCATACGATCCAAAGCACCAGTATTACTGATGAGCAACACCAATCAGCTGTTTTCTACATTTATTTGCATAATTTTTTCATGAAGTATTGAAGTTTAAAAGCACATTGTTGAGGGTTAAGAATTGAATTACTGATCACAAATACTCACCAATGAGCCTCAGACTGCTTCTCCCACAAAAAACAGCTATTTAAATGTTCTGGACACCATTCGGCAAACTCTATATTTGAGCAGAAAAAGTCCTAATAACCTCTCTTTTGTCTGCAGTAACGTAAGTAAGTCGTGGACCTTTGGTTCAGAAATGTGATCTCACACACTTTCACAAATGAGCCATGACATTGAATCCAGTTACTATTTTTAAAAGGGAGATGAATCACAGAGAAATATGACTGTGGATCGATACATTTCTTTTTATTATCAAGGGCAAGCAAACGCAATGAAACTAGGTAACGAGAATGTGTCGGCTCTGTTGTTTTTTATTCACCTGAGGGAACCTGGTTTCATAAATGGAAGTTTGTGAGGAGAGGAGTAAAAGAAGAAGAGAGAAAAACTGTGAACAAAGACCAGATCATTTGCAATCATGATTGTTTGGAACGAGAAAATTGAACGTGTGTGTTTCCATGTGTGAACACACCTGATTCAAATGAATAGGACGTTCACAGGCTTTCGCACAGCTTGGTGAATAGCTGACTAAATGAATCAGATGTGTTGGAGAAGAGACACAGCAGAGCAGTGGGTTCAGAGGAGCACGACTGAGAACATTATGTTATATTATGTATGTATTAAATTACTTTTCAACTCCTGGAGACAAAGAACTTTCTTTGGTAATAAATCTGGAGGTCGGCCTTCAGCTGGACAATTTGAAATGATTTCCGTCTCTACTGAACTTGTGAAGCAGGAAGTTGAATCCTGAACTCAGAGCAGGAGTCACAACCCCATTTGAAAAACACACTGTACCAAGGTTATAATGAAAACTAAAATTGAAAAACAATTTTGAGAACTGAAATAAAAATAAAAACTGTTGTTGTCACGGAAATGTGCTTCGTTTTTCGTCTTTGTAAATTAATTTCATACACAATCCTTTCGGGTTCATGTGAATTTTGCAATTTTGAAAAGTTGTATTTTCCTTCATTCGTGATAGATTGTTTTCAATTTGTTTTTGTTTACAATGCTAAACTAAAACTAGGCATTTACAAAAAAAATTAAAACTAATACAAAACTCGCTTGAAAAACGAATAAAAACTCATTATAAAAACTAAAACTAGTGAAAAATCCCAAACTATTACAACCTTGTAGTGTATGTAAACTGATGTGTTGACTAATTTAGTAATCTATTAATAATTGATTAATCGCTGCAGCCCAATCCTGTATTTAGTTCATATTTATTTCCTTCTTGTTCGGACAAAAACAGGAGTTTGCTTGTTCTCTCTGTTTGTGAGTGAGCGTTCTCTGGGTTCTCCACTTTCCAGTTTCCAGTTTCCTCCCATAGTCCAAAAACATGCAGAGGTGAATTGGACATTCTAAACTGGACGGACTGTCCAGGTTTACCTCCGCCCTTAGCCCTGTGTCAGCTGGGATCGGCACCAGCAGCCCCTGTGAACCCTCATGTGGAGGATAAAAATGAACTGATGGATGGATGATTGTTCAGTTAAACCAAATGGAGAAGTGATAAATAAATAAAAATGAATTCGTTTTCTTTTTCCTTCTCTGCATCTAACCCATCCTCTACAAGAAACCTTCCTAGCATTATCAGCCCATGATCTCTGTGTCAAATGTCTTAAAAACACACTTTGAGTCCATGATGAAGAGGAATTTAATAATATGTTAATATGTTAATCAAACACATTTGTCATAATACTGCATTAGAAAAACGCCTCATGTATTGAAATGATTAACCCATTCATCCAGAATGTAAACTGATATAACCTGTGAGCACAATTAAACAATCAGTCAGTCGGTGAGTCATCAATCCACCAGTTAGTTGGATAATCACCAGTTTCCTTTTCCCTGTGTTGATGTCTCTCGTCTGTCACAGCTTGTTAGCTGAGTCACATGACGTCCTCCTCCTCCTCCCCAACACTCTACTTCCTCTGCTGCTAAATTATAGATAGACCTTAATTACTTCTCCCCGAGGCAGGCAGACATTTTCAGAAAATCCTTATGTGACACAGAGCATATACATAGAAATCTTTACAGCAAATATTGCTCCTTTTCTTTTTGCAATTTCCTAAACATCCCAAAACGCTGACACAGTGTGTGACTTTCCTTTTATTCTCAGTGGAATGCGTCGTCTTCTACCCTCTGTGCTGCTTTTCCTTGACATTCTTCATCCATAAGTGAAGCAGCAGCAGGAGTTTTTCATTCAGGACTCGACTCGCGCTATATTTACCACACAATGATCACAAAATAGTTCCCTCCGTCACGATGAGCACTCTCCTGAAGGTGTTTATTCCTCCTCCTCCTCCTCCTCTACCACCTCCACCTCTCTTTCATCCCTCCCTTCTTCACCTGTCGGCGTTTTATTTCACTACGCCTCGCGTGTGTGAAGAACATTGTGGTTGTGACGCTCGTGTTTCTGCTAAACTGTACCTGCCCTCTGGTGCTTTTCTTTCAGATTCTCTCACCTGGGTATTTCATGTTCTCCCTCTCTCACTCTGTCTTAGAATAGAGTTTAACATTTGACAAAAAAACACCTTCTTTAACTGTAGTTATTGCTCTGCAAACACTACAATATGTGATTAATCCTTCATATGGTACATACACATATTCCAACAATTATTCTTTAAATGAGCTCCTATGCCTTCAATGTTTCCAACATCAGGGGAGTTTTTATGTCTCAGTAAATGAATCAGATTTTGTCATAAAGTAGTTCCAATCCAACTGGCAAGACATAATAAAAATGAGTATTTCAACAGGGGCAGGCAGAGCAAGCAACTGAAGGATTCATTTAGTCCAAGGCAACAATAATTTTATTACAATTTTCCTAAAATCTATAATTGGCTGTGAACAAGAGCTTTTATAGCTTTTAGAGTGGCAACACATGAACCCTGACTCAGCAGAGTGCTCTTACAGGGCTCGATAGTGTAGTTCACTTAAAGATAGATTGTGTACAGTAACATTTCTGCATTCAAAAAATATGTTGCATATTTTTGCCAAATAGTTTCAGAAAGAAGAAATCCATATTTCTATTCGGGGCTAAATGGATTGTTCCTCTTTGGGTGACTTTTCAGCAACATCACTCGATTTGCCGTCTCTGGAGTAAAAACCCACGATGAAACATGAGAATGAGGAGGGAAATATTTGATACTACTGGTGAGTCAGTGTGTTGTTTTTTTTTTTTTTTTTTTGTTATTGTGTGTTTTTGTCACTAATGGACAGCCCAAGGCATAAGTGGACTAAGCGGCTGCATGGAGCCCCCTGATCAGCAGATAGCCTCCAGCAGTGTGAGGAGAAAAAACACTTAACCCTTAGAACACAGAGCATTTAGGCTGCTTTTATCCATTTCTGTGTTAAAACGTACATATAGAGGCTATAAGAATGTGCAATATAGAGTGTCGTATAGCCTTTTTTTTCCAGCACAAAGTATAGACAATCTGATGTAAAGTAAAATTGGATTGAATTTGTGAAATTTGGAAAATACGTCATAGTTCAATGTTCGCTGTGGGAAGTTAAAATATAGATATATAAATAATGTTCAGCTTCAATTTTAAAGTTATGTAGTGCACATCCCAAATCATTAAACTGGTTTAATTCAAGTTCAGTATCAGCACACTTACTGGGTCACTATTTTGATTTTACTGCCCTGACACTGGTTTGGTGTAAACAAAACAACTATAATTACTGCAATTTATAGTGCAACATTTATCATGTATTAATAACAGTGTCGGCTACTCTGAGGTGGTAGTAAAACAAATTCGGTTTCAGGCCCTATAAAGCCTTGTGCCGGCCCTGCTTAACTCTTTAACACCTAACCCTCAAAATGTCCAAAAAGTGATTTTGCCCAGTTTTCCAGATTTTACAATTTACTGCCTGTTAAAATGCTGTATTAACAATTTAAAATGAAGAAAAACTAAAAGTTTTATTGAGAAAAAACACTGTAGTACCAGATTTTTTGTGTTAAATTTGAACAGGAGAACACATTGTGTTTTGTTTGTTTGGGTGTTTGTCTCAATGTTCAAAAAGAGGCCAACAAAATCGAAACAGGCATTTTTCCAACTTTCTCCTCTCTGGCGATTTGCCGGCTTCCTGCAACAGCGTGAGTGACATTACCGTAATAACCACATGTTGGCTTTGACGTGCAACTTCTTAGCTTTCAGAAACGCGAAACCAAACCATCGCGTTATTGCGGTAATGCAAAGTGCGTCGTCTGCGGTGCGCTCGGTGTTAAAGGGTTAAGGATCATTCACGACTCGTTGCTGTTTGCTGCGATTTCTGCCACTGAAACAATCCGTCCACACCACAAACACACAGGGGAAGGAAACAAGATAACAAGACATTTCCAGTGATCCCGTAATGCTTCCAAATTGGGTTATCAAAAGGCAGAAATCAAATTCTGTTCCTTTTAATTCAGTCTAGTGAATCCTTATAGCTGAGCTAAGTCTTGGCTCAGCCTCCCTTTTGTCGAATTGCCACGAAAATCTATCATGTTGTTCCTTTGGCCTATGCCTAACTCCTCCACAGAGTGTGATTAAAATCATTTATGTGGGTTTTATTATGTGGGTTAAAAAAGTGCTGCACAGTGGGCTAATTGTATGTGAAGGCTGCATGTTTTTTTTACTTCATTATTGGATGAATTGATTGGATTTTAAAGGTCAAAAAATAATGAAAATGTCATTTTCAAAGGTCTCCTGTTTGATGAATCTATAACTCAATATTATTCAGTTTAAAAAAACCATAAAGCAGAAGAAGTAGAAGAGGCCACGTACTGTACTGAGCGAAGACACAATATTATCTGTTAAAAGCTAAAAGTTAATTTTAGACCGTCTGACAACGCGCTCAGCATCTGTCATGAAGATGATGAAGATGATGAAGATCATGTGAAAAGACAGTACTATGTGCATAGAAAATCCCAAAAGTAGAGGTGAAATCACACAGCTCTCAGACATCTCTTCAACTGACCGATCGCTATGACAACTAATGCAAACAAGTACTGTCAATGATCACTGGTTCTTTCTCCTTCTGTATTCATCTGACTGATATTGTCCTTCAAACTGGGTCAACTCGGCTGACCAGAACCAACGCTGTGTGATTGTGCAGCTGAGGAAGAACACAGGCAGTAGACTTTATACAAGGAAGTGTTGACTTCTCCTGACTGTTAAAATACAGAGCGAGAGAGAGAGAGACAGACAGAAGGAGGGCAGGATAATCGTGTGATCTGTTTGTCTGTCTCTCCAGGGATTGATTGACAATCCCATCTAATCCAGAGAACAGTGATTGTTGCAGAACAGACTAATCCAGATGTTCACAGTGGTGTTTCAGACCGGGATAAATGCACAACAGTCACACTGCAGGATCTGTGTGTGTGTGTGTTACAGACTGTCAATTCTAGGTCAGGACTCTCCACCTGGGGATTCCACCCAGATGCTTTCAGCTGAATGTGGAGCAGAGACGGTGAGACGGCCAATTAGGAGGACACAAAGTTCCACTGGCCCAGAAAACCATCAACAAGAAATGCCTCACTCTGTCTGCAATAACTACACTGAACACCATGAAATACGCCGTCTTTTTCATATATTTTCAAACAATTTTAATGGCAAATGAGTGAATGTTTTGTTAGTGTATCTATCAGTTATCTATCTATCTATCTATCTATCTATCTATCTATCTATCTATCTATCTATCTATCTATCTATCTGTCTGTCTGTCTGTCTGTCTATCTATCTGTTAGCTTAAAGTTAGCAAAATTAGCAGTTAGCAATAATAATAGAGGTGCTCAACAACAAACAAATGTATTATTTCCACCTTGTTCAATAACAAAGTCATAACAAAGCATAGATCTACTGCCTGTCCTTGGCATGAGGATAGAGATGGGAGAAGAAAAACTTGTATTTAATTTTTTTTTCTCCTGTCTCTACTTTGTTGAAGAAAAATGAAATTAAAGAAAGCAGTGGTCGGTCCAGACTGGAGTTCAATGTACCCCTGTGTATTTTAGCGTACTTAAACTTAATATGAACTGTGTTTGTTGTTGAATTATTTGCCCCTCTGTGTGCGCTGCTTTTCATTGGTGTTTGTTGTGTGCTGCAGTTGTATAAAAGCAGAGTCTCCTTCAACAAAAGATGTTGTTTTCTCAAACCACCTCAATTCTTGTGCTCCACTTAACCTGTTTCATTTCTGCTGCTTCATTCTTCTGCAGGGTTACTTTTGACTGGAGACATAGATAGATAGATAGATAGATAGATAACTTTAAGCTAACTGGTAGATAAATAGATAACTTTAAGCTAACTGATAGATAGATAGATAGATAGATAGATAGATAGATAGATAGATAGATACATAGATAACTTTAAGCTAACTGATAGATAGATAGATAGATAGATAGATAGATAGATAGATAGATACATAGATAACTTTAAGCTAACTGATAGATAGATAGATAGATAGATAGATAGATAGATACATAGATACATAGATAACTTTAAGCTAACTGATAGATAGATAGATAGATAGATAGATAGATAACTTTAAGCTAACTGATAGATAACCTTAAGCTAACTGATAGATAGATAGATAGATAGATAGATAGATAGATAGATAGATAGATCGATAGATAGATAACTTTAAGCTAACTGATAGATAGATAGATAGATAGATAGATAGATAGATAGATAGATAGATAATTTATGCATGGATGCCCACACCTTTTACGATTATTATTAATATACCGTATCAGCCTCACTAAGATTAATAGTGCGAGGTGGGTGTGCTGTTTCTAGTTTATGAGATACTAAGTCATCATCATAACATATACAGTAGTTACATGTT